>NC_057766.1:11179870-11479870 GCF_010389155.1 Erigeron canadensis
TGTTAGGTCCATTTTAACTAAACTGGAGCTCTCCAGTGACATCTGGAGAGCATGAGGAATTGTCCGAAATATTAGAAGTCCAGTTGCATTGTACAGGTTTAGCAACTGATGACTTCCTCCAGTTGAGATCAGACGACTAGAATCTGAAGACCTTCCAGTGAAGTCAAAGACAACAAATGGAATAGAGATTGGCAATGGCAGCGAAGCCCAGTTGACAATCTACCAGATCAATCAACTGGAGAATCCTCCAGTGTAAATGCTCTTACAAAGCTTTACACTGATTACGAGGAGGACCTTTTTACTCTACATCCTTTTAACCGGACAATGATATTGTCTTTGGATAAAGATACAAAGATGTAGAGTGGTTGAATAAAGTAACCTTTTGTCTTACTTTATTTAACACACACAAAGGATTATTTAAACAATACTTTTGTGTGCTGTCAACCATATTTGTACATCGAAGTTGAGATCCCCATGCTCAATCTTCGACTATAAATAGAGGTCCTTGCACAAGCTGTTTCAATAACTTTGCAAATACATATATTCTGCAATATTGGTGAACTTGTGCAATATTCTCTCAATCGCAAAAAGAAACATTTCACAACTCTAAGTGTTTCGATTGTTTAGGAGAATTTCCAAGTTTAGATCAATTGTAATTCATGGGTTGTTAGGATATTTACATTCTTGTATTATCTTGGTTCCGCAACAACCTTGTATTTTATTTAAACAAGTAATAAATAAAATACACTTGAAAATTACATATTGTCTCACCAGTTTATATACTCGTCATTTATATTATTGCATGTATTAATATTCTGTCACTTTAATACTTAATTCCAGTTAACCTGGTACACGATCAAACTAAACTGGTCACATCCAGATTAATTGATCGTGTTGCAAAGTTCACTCACCATCGACATAGAGGTGTCTTCAGCACCCATCTAGTGATAGTTGGGACTAAAAAGTGGTATCAGAGCAGGCAGGTTGAATTGTTTCAATTCTATAACCTAGGTCTGCTTCGATGGCTGCTGAAGGTGAGAATGGTTCTGGTCCAAATGAATCTAATCCTAATATTGCTACTCCTTTAAATACTAACCCTCCTCCTCCTCCTCCTACTCCTGGAGCTAACCACGTTCATGTACATTACTCCAACTCTCCTGTTCCCAAATTCGATGGGAATGGTGAGACATTTGGTACATGGAAGGCTAGAATGCTCTTGCATTTTGGTGGGATAGAGAGGTATATGTTGAAAATCCTTAAGGATGGGCCATATACACCCATGTCCAGTGGTGTTAGCCCTCTTCTCGACCCCACTGGGAGAAGAGGCACCAGGGAAAAATCTGAGGAACATTGGTCAGATGAGGATCGCAGATTGGTTGATCTTGATACCAAACTGAAAAACATGATTCTTTCTGCTATACCTGAGGAACTAATTCCTACTCTTGTGCTATTTCCAAGTGCAAAATCTATGTGGGATGAATTAGTTCTCCAGTTTGAAGGAGGAAATGACACCATTGTCACTAGAAAGGTTGCTCTCAACAAGAAGTATGAATCCTTCTTTGCTCTTCCCAATGAAAGTTTAACTGGTACTTATACCAGATTTACTGGCCTAATTAATCAACTTAGAGGCTTGGGAGTGGAGAAGGATAAGGATATTCTTCTTGAAAAATTCTGTGATGTTTTGCCATCCAAATGGGCACACATGGTTCTTGTCTTAAGACAAGGAAAGACCTTGCATAGCCATACTCTTGCCTCTCTTTATGGAGCCTTCAGATTTACTGAAGATAATGATGCAGCAAGATTACTCGCTGAACAAGATGCTTTAAACCATGCTCAGAGTTCCAAGGCTGCCAACTTTTCTGGGCAACCTTGTGCTGCTTTAATATCTACTGAGAATGTCCAGTCACATTCTATGAAGGAAATGTTAAACAACTTTTTGAACTCTGGTCTAACCACTAATCTCAGTGATGGTTGTGAGGAAACTGACGATGATGATCTGGTTGCCATGATTGCTAAAACCTTTAATAGGTTTAAGCATAAATCTAATCGATTTAATGGGTCCAATAATGCTTCCAATTCAATCTCAATGGATAAGGCTAATCTTACCTGCTATAAATGTGGTAAGAAAGGCCATTTCATGAAGGAATGCAGATCTAGTCAGATGAACTACCAAACTGGTCCTATTGTCCCAAACTTTGTTAAAACTGATGATTATAAGGCCAAATACAAGAAACTTAAGGCCCAGATTGCTCTCATGTCTCTTGAACAAAATAATGAGAAAGAAAAGAACAAGTGCATGATGGCTCAAACTGAAGGGAAATGGGAACTCTCTGATGATTCATCTGATGATGAAGAAGAGATTAGAGATATGTGTTTCATGGCATTGGAGAGTCAACAACCAGTGGTGAAGGATGATGTTGTATCTGGAAGATGGGTTGATATCATTTTAAAGAAGGTAAGGGATTATGATATCGAAATTGATTCAGAACTGAAATTGGATATTGCTGAATCATTGAATGATGACTTGTTATTTGTTGAAACCATGAGAACTGACTGTGAAAGATATTTAGAAACAGTTTTGGTTGAATTAAACAACATGAAAAGTCAAGTAAATGATTTGCAAAGTGTCCAGTTGGCTCTTAAAGAGTCAGATTTGAAAAACGAGGCATTGGAAAGAGATAACCAAAAACTGAAATTTGATCTTGAAAAGAACATATGGTTATTAATTCTTGGGTTCAAGCATCTGGTAAAAATTATGACGCTTTTTCTAAAACCATTGATGCTCAAAAAACTGCCTGGAAATCTGGTGATCTTCAGATGGCAGCTGTTTTACCCACAATTCACCAATTGCCAGAATCTGTTAAAATTGAAACACCTTATGATTCCTCTGGCACAATCAAATCTGAATCCACTAAGACCAACCCTGTTGAGGTCAAAACTGGAGCCAAGAAGGCTAAAGCTCCAGTTAAAAAGGAATATGGTGACAATCCTTTACCTCATAAGTCAAGTGAGTCCTCAACTCTAAAGACTAAAACCCCGCTGAGCCAAAGTCCAAAGGCCAGCAGCCTGAAGAAAAAACATTTTGGTAAGAATGGAAAATCAAATCCAAAATTTGTCAAGGCAGGTACAAAGTTGTACTGCCAGAATTAAGAATTTGGAAGGAGGTGCATCCTCTTCTGTTGAAAAACAATTGTCAAAACTCCTCCTCAAAAACAAAAGATAAAACAATCTGCTCAGAAAGGAGCATACATCGAAAAGAAAAGGAGGTCAATGTTCCACTGAAACCAATTGTTTTTATTCCAGAAACTGGAGAGAACCCTCCAGTTTCCTCATCCAGTTCAACACCTAGTCAAGCACATGGGACTTCTCGGAAGAAGTCCAGTGGACCCATCAAGAAAAGATGGGTTCACAAAAATAACTGATCACTAACTTGGGTGTGCAGGGCGATCGAAACAAAAATATTTGGTATCTGGACAGCGCAGCTGGCCGGACTATGACCGGATGTAAGCCCCTGCTGGAAGAGTTCACTGCATGTGATGGACCTGCAGTGACATTTGGTAATGATGGAAGTGGGAAAACTGAAGGATATGGTGTTGTTGACAATGGGCAGATTCAATTCACTAAGGTTGCATTTGTAAATGGTTTGAAATATAACCTGATAAGTGTCAGTCAACTTTGTGATGATGGATATAGGGTACTGTTCGACATTGCTCAAGGCACTGTTTTTAACAAGGATTGGAAGGTAGTAATGATTGCACCAAGAAAAGGGAATGTGTACATCATGAACATGGAGCCTACTCCAAAAGAGCATTGTTTCTATGTCAAGGCTGATGAGGACACCAACTGGCTGTGGCATAAACGGTTATCCCATCTTAACTTCAAAACATTAACAAGTTGTCAAGAAAGCAACTAGTTGATGGGATACCTTTGTTTTCCTTTAAAAGGGAGAAGCCATGTCCAGGGTGTGAAATGGGCAAAAAGAAAAGAGCCAGTTTCAAGACCAAACAGAATTTCAGCATCACTGAACCTCTTCACATGCTTCATATGGACCTTTTTGTCCAGTGAATGTTCAAACTAAAGCTGGTAAAAGGTACACTTTGGTTGTGGTCGATGAATACACCAGATTTTGTTGGGTGATATTTATCAGATCAAAGAGTGATGCATCTGGTGAAATTATCTCTCTCATCAAGCGAATTGAGCTCAAGTTTACCAAGAAAGTTTGTCAGTTGCGAAGTGATAACGGTACAGAATTCATGAATAAAGAATTGGAGACATTTTGCACTGACACTGGCGTTTCTCAAAACTTCTCGTCAGCTCGTTCTCCAGAACAAAATGGTGTGGTTGAAAGGAAGAATCGCACATTGATTGAAGCTGCCAGAAGTATGTTATCTGAATCTGGTCTTCCCACCTTTTTTGGGCTGAAGCTGTAGCAACTGCGTGTCACACCCAAAACCGGTCAGTTTATGTCAAGAGACATAGGAAGACTGCCTATGAAGTCCTCAGGAATCGTAAGCCAAATGTTGGATATTTCCATGTATTTGGCTGTCCAGTTTACATTTTAAACGATTCCAGTCAGTTGGGAAAATTTGATGCAAAAGCTGACGAAGGTGTCTTTGTGGGGTATTCAAATATTAGAAAAGCCTATAGAGTTTATAATTATAGACTCCAAAAGGTACATGAGACAATTCATGTCACGTTCGATGAATCAAATGAAGCAATCAACAAAAGACCAACCCTTGATTTATCTTCAGTTGTCCCAGTTGATTTTGGTGTATCTGATCAGGTTCATCAATCAGTTAGTACACCAGAAAATGTTTCCAAACACCAAGTCTTGGAACCAGTTAAGGTAAAGAAGAACTTCTGTGACACCTCATTCTATCCTTCTATCAGTTTTAACCTACCTGAAAAACTGGTAATTGGATCTGATGTGCGTGCCACAACAACATCAGAACCACTTCAAGCTTCTCCAGTTCTTCAAGAGATACCTTTGTTTGAAGATAATCATGTTAACTCTTCAGTTGACAATAATGATGAAGTTGAAGTAGTTTGGACTGATTCTCCTCCTGTTGCTGCAACAGTTGGAGATCGTCAGGTGTCTTGCACTGATGTTGTATTACACCAACCTAGTCAATACACTAAATGGACTGCTGCTCATCCCATTGAGCAGATTATTGGCAATCCAGATAGTGGGGTTCAGACTAGAAGAGCCACAAGTGATCAATGCTTGAACGTCACCTTCTTATCACTAATTGAACCGAAGAAGATTGACGAGGCTATGGCAGATCCAAGCTGGGTTGAAGCTATGCAAGAAGAACTCAACCAGTTCGAAAGGAACAATGTTTGGGAGCTTGTTCCTTGTCCTCCAGGGTTAAAGAGAGAACCCATTGGAACGAGGTGGGTCTACCGGAACAAGATGGATGAAGATGGCAACGTTGTCAGAAACAAAGCTAGATTAGTTGCCAAGGGTTATTGTCAAGCAGAAGGTGTTGATTTCGATGAAACTTTTGCTCCAGTTGCAAGACTTGAAGCCATCAGAATTTTCTTGGCTTATGCTGCTCACTTACAATTCAAGGTTTTCCAGATGGATGTAAAAAGTGCGTTTCTGAATGGCACATTGGAAGAAGAAGTGTATGTTACGCAGACTCCAGGCTTCATAAATGAAAAGCATCCACATTGGGTATATAGACTGAACAAAGCTTTATATGGTCTTCGACAAGCCCCAAGAGCCTGGTATGATACTCTAACTAAACATCTTCTCAAAAATGGTTTTCAAAGAGGTGCAATAGATAATACCTTGTTCATCTTGAAAGAAAAGGTGATATCTTGCTGGTACAAATTTATGTTGATGATATTATATTTGGGTCAACTGATGATGGAATGTGTAAAAGGTTTTCAAAAATTATGTCTCAAGAATATGAGATGAGTTTAATGGGTGAATTAACATTTTTCTTAGGTTTACAAATTAAACAAACCATGGATGGTATTTTTATTAACCAAGAAAAATATGTCAGAGATTTGTTGAGAAAATACAAATTTGATTCAATCCCATCAAAAACCACACCTATTTCAGCTCCATTAAATTTGGACTCTGACCCAAATGGAAAACCAGTGGACCAAAAAGAATATCGTGGAATGGTTGGTTCACTGATGTATCTAACTGCCAGTCGACCAGATATAATGTTTGCAACATGTTTATGTGCCAGATTTCAGGCAAATCCAAAAGAATCACACTTGCATGCTGTTAAACGCATTTTCAGGTACCTGAAAGGGTGCCCTAGCCTTGGTCTTTGGTATCCCAAAGGCTCAGGGTTAGATCTAATGGGTTATTCAGATTCAGATCATGCAGGTTGTAAGATTGATAGAAAATCCACAACTGGTGGATGTCATTTCCTAGGGGAAAACTGGTGAGTTGGACAAGTAAGAAGCAGACTTCAGTCTCAATGTCTACTGCTGAGGCAGAATACATTTCTGCGGCCAGTTGCTGTGCCCAGATTCTCTGGATCAAAACCAGTTACTTGATTATGGCATGAAATTTACAAGAACCCCAATCTTTTGTGACAACACCAGTGCTATTGCTATATCTCACAACCCAGTGATGCACTCAAAGACAAAGCATATTGATATCAGGTATCACTTCATTCGTGATCATGTTATGAAAGGAGATATTGAAATACATTTCATCCCCACTGATAAACAGTTAGCTGATGTTTTTACAAAACCTCTTGATGAAAAGACTTTTAAACATCTCATCAGTGAACTGGGTATGTTAATCCTCATTAAACTGAAGAGGCCCTTCAGTTGAGGATGGTCCAGGTGATCCTTGATTGGTTGGAGATTGAACGCCTTGATGTACTCAAAGACTAGTCATTGATCAAATGGATCACATTTTTAGGGGGAAAAAGACTCAAAATATTTTTCAAATAAATTATTGAAAAATGCAACTGAAGGTCATCAGTTGAAACTGGCATCTAAATTTTCTTTTGGTTGCTAGTTTGGTCTTGTCTCAAAATGGTGGTCAGCCAGATTTCATAACGTTGTGTTTTACTTGGTGGATACTTGTGACACGTGATGTTACTCGAGTACTAACCTCGCACTCACGAACGTCACCTGACATGTCTTACGTGTCAAGACTTTTGCTGAAATGTACTGCACTTTTTATGGGTATTGGTGAAGTTAGTGGGTAAGTGGGAATACCAGCCGTCGTAGCATTAAATGCTTGATGGGAAGTATTAAATATTTTTGAATTCTCAAAATTTTGGAAAATAACTTTTTACAAATTATTTCAAACTTTTGGAGACTAAAATATCTTTTCGTATATATTTTGGCAATATTTTTACTGCCTATATATACCCCCCACCAATATATCCGTCTCATTTACTTCTCTCAAAATTCCTTCATTTACTCTTTCAATCATTCACAATTCGAGATCCTTTTCTCTCTTTCTTCTTTAAGTCCAAAACCCTAAATCTAAATTCACAAATGGCTCCTAAATCTTCTTCTTCTTCATCTCGTTCTCGTGATGTGAATCTACTCACTGCTGAGTACATTCCATCACAAAATGTTATTCGTGCCACTGGTGCTCCCATAAGCTCTAAGCTTATTAACTAAATCCAAATAATCCAATGGCATCTCTTCAAGGGCTCCAGGCCGCTGACTCTCTTATCGGGAGAATCCAATCCTTTCTTCGGATTTCTCCCCTCAGCGATGCCTTCTCTTTGAATCCACACAAGCTATTCCATGATTACTTGTGTGAGTTCTGGTACACTGCCTCTCTTTCTGAGGACTGCTCATCCATCTCCTTTTCTCTAAAGGATGGGTCAGTCCCGTGTACCATCACCACTGGAACGTTGAGGGAAGCCCTTAACCTCAACTACTGGAGACATAATGAAACTCCAGTGGTGATTTCCTCCAATATCAATTTCCGCCAGGTCTTCCTTGATATGGGAAATAAGGAGATGGTGGAGGGGGATGTGTTGAAGACCAAGGGGTCCATTACAATGAAGGGGCTTTCACCATCCTGGAAGTTCTTTATGGTCCACTTGGTGGAAAGTTTGGGAGGGAGTTCTGGTGGATTGGACCAGATAAACTCCTTCCAGGCAGAAATGGCGTACTGCCTTTGGAATGGGCTGAGGGTGGATTTTGCAGGCATTTTGTTCAGAAGCCTGGTATTCAAGTTGAAGGGTAACAGGGGTCCTTGTGTTCCCTTTTCAAGGTTTCTGTCCCTTTGTTTTATTCAGATTCTGGGCAGAGACGAGTACAACAACACGCAATCCTCGTTCTCTGTGCCAGAACTGTTGAGGAATCTGGACAACCTGGTGTCCACTTCTGATGAAGTCCAGATGTCCCCGAGAATGATTTTTGCATTCTCTAAAACTGATGCACCACAATCTGGTGAATCAGAAAGGCAACTGGGCGGGCCTCAAAATAATGAGGGACCCACCGGTTCGTCTACTGAAGTAGTAACTGTGGCAGAAGCAGGAGTCCAGGCAGTTCCTAAAGCAAGAAGATCCTCTAAAAGCAGGAGATCAAGATCTGGACTTGCTGCACCTGACCAGTCACAATCTGTGATAGTGGTCTCTGAAGCCGCTGCCGATGATATTGCAACTGAGGATAGAGCAGTTGTGGTTGAGGCACCAGTCACCTCTGTCCAGGGAGAAGATGCTTCGGCAACGGATCCTCAAACTGATGATACCATTGAGGCAACTCAAACTGGTCATCAGGAGTCTGAACAACTTGTTCAGCCACCCCCAACATTTATGGATCTTGGCATAAATGAGGGTGTGTTTCAGCTTGAGTCTTCGGACTCATCTGAGACAGAATCTGACCAGGAGATGGCTGATGCGACTATACTTGATCAGCTCCCTTCTCTCCTTGGTCAACCCCAAGAACCACATGTTTCAGTTTCCCCAACTCATGTACAAAGCTTAGAAATACCTCCAATATTCACCTCTCGCCAATCACCTTCTTCTATGGGTGTGCCTAGAAATAGACACATCCTAACCCCACCGTCGCCGTCGTTCACACCTGAGCATTCTCAGCATGAACGACACATTGAATCTCTTCCTTTCATTTCTACAACCCCTCCTCTTCTATCTACTGATGCTACTGCAACTGGAGAACCAGATATTGTCATACCTCGTCCAGTTGCACCTGTAGCTTTTTCAGCTGGTCCAGTGACACCTTCTCCTCCGTCATTGGACAGCCAGTTCGTGTCTTTTCAAACCGATCTCTCGAACCTTCTTGCGAGGGTGGAAGAGATTCAAAAGACACTGGAGAAGAACACCAAGTCCCTCTCCAGGTACCACAAGGATCATCTGCAAAATATTAAAGTGGTTGACCTGGGGATTAACAAGTTCTCTGCTAATGAGGACTTGGTGTTTGGCAAGCTGAACGAGTTAGTGGAATCCTCCAATCAATTGGCAATATCTTTAAGGGAGGCATTCGCACTGACTCAATCTGGAGTCACATCCTCAATATCCAACCTGCTGAACAATACTGTCAGATCTTCAGAGGTTGATATTAAGAATCTAGAAAGGCAGGTGCAAGAGCTGTGTAGCAAACCTGGCCTAGATGTGACAGAGCTTGGGAGTCGGTTGGCCTCTTCAGTGGGTCTCAAGATCGAAGAAACTTTGGCTGCCAGTGAGAGTAACTTGATAGAAAAGGTGATATCTGAGATCACCAAGATTGCAGTGCCCCAGGTCGATCTCACTCCAATTACATCTGAGATTGATCGGTTGAGGTGCAGTCTGGATACGCTGGCTAGCAAAGTGTCTGAACATTCAACTGCCATATCTGATCTGACCACTGAAGTTGGCAAAGGAAGGGCGGTTGAGCCTGTCAGTGCTCAGGAAGTCCCTGCAACTGGGCTCTCTTCAGATGATCTCTCCATTCTCAAACAAATTTTAAAGAGTCAAGAGCAGACGAGTGGAAATGTAATGACTCAGTCTCAAGAGATAAATCATCTTTGGAGGACAGTTCGCATGCTTTGTGGAGTCTTCAAAGAGTGTAAGACAATGCAATCATGGCAGCCTCTAGATCGCCTGCCCTCTAGTCATGCTGATTTTGAAGCCATCAGGCAGGGTCTAGATGCTGCCAAGGGGGAAAGGTCGGTACATGCCCCTCACACTCTTGTGAAGACTTCAAGTAAAGGGAAGGAGATTGTGATGGCTACCAGTACTGAGGCTGGTGAGCAAGGGTTTGAGGTGTTTGATGATGTGGTGGTAGGGAGTGTTGACAAGGGAAAGGCCATTGCTGATGAATCTTTGGAACCAGCCACCGATGCACCAATGTTGGAAACTGGCAATGTCGATTTGTTGCCTCCAGTTACTGAAAGCGAGAGCCAGAAATTAGCAAGAGTGGGATACCTGGTCAAGGAAAGGAAGAAACAAATGAAGGCAAACCAGTTTGAATCAAGAAAAAATCTTCCAACCCCTCTTGTTGATATCACTGATGCTCAACTCCTTGGCTTGACACTTGTTGAATACAAGAAGATCAAAGAAGATCCAAGAATAGTCAATGCACTGAAGGAGATGCTTGAAGTGGAACTGGACAAACACTACCAGGATGATGAGGCTGAACTGGATGCAAAGTGTTTGAATGTATCGGTGGAAAAGGCCAGAGAGATCAGATCTGAAGGGATTCTCAAGAGAACTGAGCAGGTCAAGAAGGCGGTCACCAAAGTGTTGAATCCACCCAAGTCCAAAGGAAGAAAACAAAAGGCCTTACCAAGAGATGCAAATCTGAGGACTTGGGTAGAACCATCTGAACCCACAACAGATGATATTCGAGCTGCTACACAAAAGCTGAGCACGAGCAAAATCAAACTGACAAATGAATCTGAAGCTCGCACATATTTATCAGATGTACAGCGTCGAAGGCACAATAGAGGCAGGATTACTGATGTTAAGGTTTCAATTAAGCCTGGTGCCAATCATTTTGTTGTTGAGGTACAATACTTTGGTGGACCTAAAAGGACTACTGAGAACCCGGATGTCAATCAGTATGGTCATTCCGAGCATGTTGAGATGTTGAGGCTGTTGGAGGGGAGGCAGAGGAAGAATAAAGTTGAAAGAGGCTGGGAGTATGTATTGCAAAATCTCATCAAGTTCAAGGAAAACATTGAAGAAAGATTAGGCCTTGATCCTGAGGATACTCAGCCGATTTCATCAGTCTCAAAGAGAAGGAAAACTGGCGAAGGGCCATCTGTTTAAGTTTTCCTTCTAACTATTATCTGCTTGTAATTTTGTGTACTCTCTTGTAATTTATTTGAAATTGTATGTATATACAAGTTGCCAGATTGTAACCTACAAGTAAGATATCTGATAAGATCTACAAACACTTAAAACAAAATCCAAGACATTTGATGATCTATAAAAATGTCTTGGAAACTTAATAGGTTTTATCAAATTCAAGTATTTCAAACTTAAACTTGTATAGAAACAAGTTTGAAAATACTTGACAATATTTCAGGACAATTAGGGGGAATTTGTTAGGTCCAGTTTTAACTAAACTGGAGCTCTCCAGTGACATCTGGAGAGCATGAGGAATTGTCCGAAATATTAGAAGTCCAGTTGCATTGTACAGGTTTAGCAACTGATGACTTCCTCCAGTTGAGATCAGACGACTAGAATCTGAAGACCTTCCAGTTGAAGTCAAAGACAACAAATGGAAGATAGAGATTGGCAATGGCAGCGAAGCCCAGTTGACAATCTACCAGATCAATCAACTGGAGAATCCTCCAGTATAAATGCTCTTACAAAGCTTTACACTGATTACGAGGAGGACCTTTTTACTCTACATCCTTTTAACCGGACAATGATATTGTCTTTGGATAAAGATACAAAGATGTAGAGTGGTTGAATAAAGTAACCTTTTGTCTTACTTTATTTAACACACACAAAGGATTATTTAAACAATACTTTTGTGTGCTGTCAACCATATTTGTACATCGAAGTTGAGATCCCCATGCTCAATCTTCGACTATAAATAGAGGTCCTTGCACAAGCTGTTTGTAGAACTTTGCAAATACATATATTCTGCAATATTGGTGAACTTGTGCAATATTCTCTCAATCGCAAAAAGAAACATTTCACTACTCTAAGTGTTTCGATTGTTTAGGAGAATTTCCAAGTTTAGATCAATTGTAATTCATGGGTTGTTAGGATATTTACATTCTTGTATTATCTTGGTTCCGCAACAACCTTGTATTTTATTTAAACAAGTAATAAATAAAATACACTTGAAAATTACATATTGTCTCACCAGTTTATATACTCGTCATTTATATTATTGCATGTATTAATATTCTGTCACTTTAATACTTAATTCCAGTTAACCTGGTACACGATCAAACTAAACTGGTCACATCCAGATTAATCGATTGTGTTGCAAAGTTCACTCACCATCGACATAGAGGTGTCTTCAGCACCCATCTAGTGATAGTTGGGACTAAAACAAAGATACTCCAATTTCTGCACCACTTTTAATTAACTCATATCCAAATGGAAAACAAGTGGATTCCACACTTTATCGTGGTATGGTGGGATCCCTCATGTACTTAACTGCAAATAGACCTGACATAATGTTTGCAACATGCCTTTGTGCAAGATTTCAGTCTGATCCCAAAGATTCACACCTTAAAGCAATGAATAGGATTTTTCGATACCTGAAAGGTGTCCCCAGACTTGGTCTTTAGTATCCCAAAGGCTCAAGTCTATATCTAATGGGTTATTCAGATTCTGATCATGCAGTTTGTAAGATAGATAGAAAAAGTACCACAGGTGGTTGTCACTTCCTTGGTGGCAAATTGGTTAGTTGGACAAGCAAGAAATAGACTGCAGTATCATTATCCACTGCAGAGGCTGAATACAATTCTGCAGCCAGTTGTTGTGCTCAGATTTTATGGATGAAGAACCAACTAACTGATTATGGTGTTACTTACACAAAGACTCCAATCTTTTGTGACAACACAAGTGCCATTGAAATCTCTCACAATCCTGTCATACACTCTAAGACCAAGCACATTGATCTCAGGTATCATTTCATAAGAGACCACGTTATTAAAGGTGATATTGAGTTACATTTTATTCCCATTGACAAACAACTTGCTGATGTTTTTACAAAACCTTTGGATGTTAAAACGTTTAGACATCTCATCAGTGAGTTAGGAATGCTAAATCCTGTGTAGCATTAGTTAAGGGGGAAGTGTCAAAAATATTTTTTTTTTGTACTTAAAAGAATTTTTTCCTAAAAAGAAATTTTGCTCTCAGAAAAATATTTTGAACTGAAATGTCTCGGTTGTTTGAAGGACTTCAAAATAATATTTAAATTGAGATGGTTCAAATTGCACTAACTGACCATACTCAGGTTTTATTGAGTCAAACCTGAAGCCTAACAGTCACTTGTAATGTCTCTTGGATACTTGGTTGATGTGTGACCACGAGAATGATACGGTTCAAAGATACCTTTTTGATGACATATCACCCAAGTGGCACTGTAAAAGTAAAGTAGTGATCACTTTTTCCTTGGAAATGGTGAAAATGTTTGAAAAATGGGGTATTAAACCGTCATTGCATTTAATGCGGACGTATACTCAAAAATTATTTTCGGATTTCAAAACCGATCAAAATTAATTTCAAATTAAAAATATTATTTTTGGTTTTTGAAATTCAAAATTTTTTTTTATTTATATTCATTTTGGATTTACTTTTGAATTTTCACAATAAATATAAATACCCTCTTTCATCTCATTCCTTCATTTACTTCACATTTACTCCCAATCATCACTCTCTCTCTACAAAATCCTCTTTTCAAATTCTTTCATTCAATTCACTTTTTTCAAACCCTAAATTCATTAAATCATCTTCATTTTCATTTTCTTTCACAAAACATTTAAATGGTTAAACAACCAAAGGAACCAAAATCTCTCATCGCTTTTGAATACAATCCTTCTAGACCGGCTGTTAAGGCCAGTTCTTCATGGCCAGATAATTTTGATCCAAAGGCCATAAGGTTCAATATGAACAACTTCAAGGCAGCCCTAAATGCAAAATCCAAAACACTTCTGGGTAATATAAATAAATTTCTTGAGTCTTGTTCTCTGTCCTACGCCTTGACAGTAGATCCCCATATTCTCTATCATAGATATCTCTTAGAGTTTTGGTACACTGCTGAGATTAGCAAGGATGAAAAATCCATCTCCTTCACCTTGAAGAATGGCACCAAGAGGTGTATTATTACTTTGGATGGGTTTAGAGAGGCATTACATCTGAACTACTTGCCTCCATCCACTACGTATATGAAGAGGAAGAAGGGCACAAACTTCAGGGAAGTTTTATTGGTCATGGGCCATGACCAAATGCTTGATAATGATGGGAATCTGAAGACCTCCGGCCATATCTTTCTATCTGGTTTTAAAAACTGTTGGAGGTTTTTCTGGACTCAAATTGTTGAGTGCCTTGGTGGAAACCATGGCGGACTGGATCAGATCTCGTTGATCTAAGTTGAGATGGGATACTATTTATGGCATGGAATGAATGTGGATTATGCCGAAATTGATGGAACCTGACTTATGTATTTGAATAATAACGATTCCAACGGATAACCCGGGATACAGACACACCACCCGAATTGAACCCGATGAGCAAAACCCAACCCGTAATAGGATACAGTCACACCACCTATAACGAATAAGGATCCAAAGTTCACCTCTCAGGATGCCAAACCTTGAGATAACAATGGAAAATTCAGTTTCTCCAGTGGGGAAAAACCAAACGAAATATTAGCATAAATTCTCTGCCTTTTTCATTCTCCAGTTGCATAGTTTTGTTACAATAGAGATATAACCACCCACTAACATATGTTCCTATCTTTTAGGGAAAAAAAAGTAAACTACTGGACGCCTAAGAAATTGCTGCATTGGTGGATCGTTCCCATCATTCCCTCCAACTTCATAAAAGTTTGCCCTCAAACTTGGAATAGGTTCATCCGGATCAAGATATGGTTGCAGGTCAGCCACATTGAAGGTAGCAGAGACATTGTAATCACCAAGAAGTTCGACCTTGTAAGCATTGTTAGTGACTTTAGAAACAACTTTGAAAGGTCCGTCGGCACGTGGACTGAGTTTGGAACGTCGTTTAGTGGGGAAACGATCTTTGCTAAGGTGAATCCATACGAGATCACCTGGATGAAATGCGACATTGGTTCGATGTTTATCACGACGTGCCTTTTCCTGCATATTTAACTTTGTAACTCGATCACGAACCTATTCATGAATGGCTTGAATATCTCTTGCACGAGTCGAAGCGTCAGGGCTGAACTGACGAGATGTATCCAAGGCAACTGGATCAATTGGGGTTACTGGGTTGGCACCATAAACGATCTCAAAGGGGCTATAACCAGTTGTTTTGTGTGGAACTCGATTGTAGGCAAACTCAGCATGAGGCAGGGCTTCATCCCACTAGCTAAGTTTCTTCCTTGGTAGAGCTCGAAGTAGGGTCCCCAATGTACGGTTAGTAACCTCAGTTTGTCCGTCGGTTTGGGGATGACACGAAGTGCTAAACTTGAGTTTAGTACCCATTTTCCGCCACAAGGTCAACCAAAAGTGACTAAGAAACTTTGGATCACGATCACTAACAATTGATTTTGGGATGCCATGTAAGCGAACCACTTCTTTGAAGTATAAGTTTGCGATCTAAACAGCGTCGAATGTGGTATGACAAGGGACAAAATGAGCCATTTTGGAAAATCGGTCTACGACCACCATCACTGAAGCCTTGTGTCGTTGTGTCTTGGGTAGTCCTGTAATAAAATCGATACTGAGATCTTCCCACGGAGCTTGGGGAACGGGTAAAGGCATGTAAAGTCCTTGGTTTAGTGAATGCCCTTTAGCAATATGGCATACCAGACAACGCTGAATGTAGTGCTTAACATCAGGGACCAGTCGAGGCCAATAAAAATATTGCTTAACAATAAGACTGGTTTTATCAGCTCCAAAATGACCTGAAAGGCTACCTTCATGTGATTCTTGAATCAATGAGAGGTGGAGGTTAGTTCTAGGAATACATAAACGATTTCCCTTAAAGAGGTAACCATTGAAGATGTGAAAATCCTTGGTGGGATGATGAGAACACTGGAAGAATAACTCGCCAAAATCTGGATCAATGGCATACTCGGTCTTTAGTAGATCCATTCCCACAATCTTAGCATCTAAAGTAGTAGCAAGAAGATGCTTTCCTGAAAGAGCATCAGCTCCTCTATTTAATCGACCTGATTTATGGCGAATGGTGAAAGAAAATGATTGAATAAACTTGACCCATTTAGCGTGATGAGGCTGCAAGTTGTGTTGACCCTGAATATATTTGAGTGCTTCATGGTCAGAGTGAAGGACAAACTCTTTCGGGAGAAGATAATGCTGCCAATGGTTTAAAGCACGCACGAGAGCATAAAATTCCTTATCATATGTTGAGTACCGCTTCTTGGCATCGTTAAACTTCTCACTAAAATAGGCAATAGGTCTGCCCAGCTGAGACAAAACAGCCCCGATGCCGACCCCAGAAGCATCACATTCAACCTCAAACATTTCATCAAAACAAGGAAGGGCCAATACGGGTGCTGAAGTTAAACGCCTTTTTAACTCATCAAAAGCAGCTTGTGCTTGTGAAGTCCACTCGAACTGTTTGAGTTTTGTTAACTCAGTCAGTGGGTCAACTACAGTACTAAAGTCTTTTACGAACCGTCTATAAAACGAGGCAAGACCATGAAAACTCTGGATCTGCTGAATAGAAGTGGGTACAGGCCAATCACGAATAGCTGCTACTTTGTTGCCATCCACTTCAATGCCTTGAGCTGAAACCACATAACCAAAAAAAAAACCTCATTGGTGAAGAAATGACACTTCTCTCGATTCCCGTACAACCGCTCACAGGCCAAGACTTCAAATACCTCTTGCAAATGGTTCTTGTGTTCTTCTATGGACCGACTATATATCAAGATGTCATCGAAATAAATGACAACGAACTTGCCAAGGAAGGGTTTCAGTGTCTGATTCATTAACCTCATAAAAGTGCTCGGTGCATTGGAGAGCCCAAAGGGCATAACGAGCCACTCGTATAATCCTTCTTTGGTTTTAAACGTTGTCTTCCATTCATCACCTTCAAAAATTCTGATTTGGTGATACCCACTTTGCAAATCAACCTTGGAGAAAACTGTTGCACCATGTAACTCATCTAAAAGATCATTAAGGCGGGGGATTGGAAACCGGTACTTACTCGTGATCTTGTTGATTGCTCGACTATCAATATACATCCGCTATTCTCCATTCTTTTTTGGTACTAATAAAGTTGGTACTGCACAGGGGCTCAGAGATTCCCTAATCAGTCCCTTAGCTAATAATTCATCCACCTATTTACGAATTTCAGCCATTTCAACAAGATTAGTTCGATAAGCTGGTTTGTTGGGCAGAATTGAGCCTGGAATAAGGTCAATCTTATGTTGGATATCACGTAAAGGGGGTAATCCAGGAGGGATCTGTGTTGGGAAAACATGTTGGTAAGCATTTAGTAATGGTTGAGCTAAAGGTGTACCTCATTAGCTGTTGGTTCATTATCTTCATCAAGCCCAGTTAAAATAAAGTCTTTGTATGCAAAAAATTCATGTTGTTCAGATTTCAAAAGTGTAGTCAGAGGCTGATCTTGTTTTGTTCCGGGCTGAATGGGAACCATGGGTGTGAGTGTAATTCGTCGATCATTGAACAGAAAATAGTACGTGTTTTTGTACCCATCATGAATAACCCGACGATCGAATAACTAGGGTCTCCCCAGAAGCACATTACATGCATCCATAGGGATTATATCACACCAGACTTGATCTTGATATACTCGCCCAATGCTCAATGAAAGTAAGACACGAGTGAAACTCGAATCCCCTTTCCATGGTTTAACCATTGGATTACATAGGGAGAAGGGTGTGACTCAATAGTTAGACCAAGTTTAGAAACAAGAACCTGGGATGCGACATTGGTACAACTTCCTCCATCTATAATTACATTGCAAACCTTGTTGCTGATTGTACAACGGGTATGAAAAATGGCTTCCCATTGGAGTTGATCTTCTTGGACGATGCTACCATTCAACAGTCGCCTAACCACAAGACACTCTCCAACATCAGGTCATACTACTTCTTCTTTTTCTTTATCGAATTGAATGGGTAGAGTATAGGAATCAACTATCTCAAAACAGGGTTCTTCAGCGATTTCATACTCAGCAAGTGTGATACTCTTACTGTTAGGGCAATCTGACGCGAAGTGTCCTAGCCCTTGACACCTAAAACATCGATGGGGTGCCTTTTGAGGGACGTTACCACTGAATGATGAAGCTTTATTAGTGGACGGGGTAAATGATTTGTCAAGTGTAGTTGGACTGGATGATGAAGCCTTATTAGTGGACAGGGTCCCCCAGATTAGACTAACGGTATAATTAGGTTAAGTTTACATGAATAAGTGGATTTATACAATGGAAAGGTAAGTTATAGTGATGTATATGTGTATATATTGCTAAGGTATAAAAGAAAAGAAAATTGTATGAATATAGACAAGTATATGTATAAGGTTGTATACTAGGGATATGGATATACAAAAGAAAAATGAAAAGAAGGAAATAAAAAGTATGGTCAAACCTAAATGCCAATTCGTCATCCAATGTACTCGTCACGATCACCAGGCCAAGTTCTAGAATCAACACATCACCGGTATACTCTTATCAAGAAAAGAACCCGGAAATGGCTTAGAAATACCTCAAACACGCACATCTTAGTGCAGGGCATCAAAATGAAACCCTTACTTTTGAATAAATACAAAAGCCCAAGAGAGAGACGTATTTACGAGGCAAACAAACCAAAACCGTCACCTGACACACTATATATGAAATGATGAAATCTCACAATTGGGTGTATGCAAGTAATGTTATCAATCCCGAAGGACTAGCCAAATAACCGTTCAGGACACACTTCACCAATTAAAATTTTTGTCAAGGAAACATTTTGTAGTAAAATTGCTTAATAAGTAATCAATTAAGTGTCAAAAGCAATTTACCACAAGGACCCCTCAAGTTTTAAAAATCATATCAATTTCTATTGTTCCGCCAAATTAATATCACCAGTTTTAAACATGCACATCACAGTTAAGAGTTCAAAATAGACACTCATACCCCTAGATAGAATCCAAAGGCCTACGAGAGGGATACATCAACCAAACTGATAAAAATCTCAATGGCAAAACAACAAAAATGATAAACCCGGTAGCTTAAACCTATTTGCCACCCCTCCACACTTAAGATGGACAATGCCCTCAATGTCCATATTCGGTCAAACAAAAGTAAATAGGGGTAAGCGACATAGAAAAATAAAAGCACATACCAGAATAAGGACACATTCCGTTTTGAAAGAAGTTATCGACCCCATGTCACAAATGGCACTTCCGAAATAGGAAGGACACTTTGGTTGGCGGGATAAACAAGTTGTACCAAAACGGAAGGTGTGAGAGTTGTGTGTGCAACAAACATAGCAATACAAATATGGCGCTGAACTTACTGCCAGCATACGCACACCATCACACAATCAACACACTGATGCCATAGAATAGATGAGAAGAGAATCCAAGGGGTTCCCCCCACACTTGAGTTGCGCTATAGCCATCAAATGTAATAACCTGCTCAAATTTCATCAATGCAAACCATAATAGATCAAAGCAATATTTATACATACTGTTCATGCAACAAACTAAAAGAAAAAGAAAAAGAAAAAGAAACAAATACAATGTTTCATCACCCCGTAGGGTGGATACCAACACAAATAAAGAAAAAGGATAAGAAACAATGTATCAAATACAGTAATCCATCAATCAGCATGAATGAATATCAATCAAGATAGGACCCCATCCCACGGTACCGGATGGAGGTCATCTTCATCATCAGTGCTGCTGTCCATGATAGCCGTAAGGAGCACCGGGTGGGCCAAAGAGATCATCCACCCAGCTAGTGGCCTGCTCTGGCGTGCCTCCTGAACCTTAACCGCCATATCCGCCACCAGGCTGATTGTCTGCCTGTCCAGAACCACCAGCGGCAAATCCTCCTGAGCCTCCAGCAAAATCAACAAATCCAGAGCTGGCACCTGCAAAGAAACTAGGCATGGAGAAGGAAATCCCAGCATCGCCACCTGTGTATCGACCAAACTGAACTGGCCCTCGGGGAGATCCTCCCAAGTCATGGGGCCGTGGGGACATCTGGGATGGCGTGAAGAAGTAAGAACCGCCATCCTGTCAATACGGTGGAACACGTATAGGTGGAGGGCTGAAAGGTGGAATCGGGTCAGGCCGCACAAACTCAGTCCCCGTATGCTGGGCCTGCCACATCGACTGGTAATAGTCAAGAGTGTAGTTAGTATGGGCCTGCTGCGTCCCTAACCATGTCACCTCCTAATCCATACGCCGCTGATAGTCATCGAAAGCCTGGCGGCTAGCCTGCTGCCCCTCGTAGATCTGCTGGAGCTGAGTGCTCAAAGGGGTCAAATCTATACCAGTAGGAGCCCGCCTCCTAGGTTGCTCCTGTGGAGCATCCCTCATCTCCACATCCTCAGCTTCCTCCACAACAGGAAGCGTTGCAATAAACCCAATGTCGTCCAGCAGTCTAGAGTTCTCTGTCTACGTCATCTTCTTCACAATCTTGGCCCTAACCAACTCGGCCTCAATCAATGTCTCCTGAAAAATAGGGGGAGAAAGATCGGTCTGGCACTCATCCGTATCAAAAATGCCCATGCGCCGATAAATCATCGTAACAAAATGCCCCAATACCAACTCCGAGTCGGAGTGGTTCCACATCCTATCCAATACAACAATGGGGGCCAAAGCAAACCTCCTAGGCGCCCCCTCAGCAAACAACTTCATCAACCAAAGATCAATTTGGTACGCTTTGTCCCAGTGAGTGGACCGCTGTACCAGAAATGTGACAATCATACGATGGAGCATCCTCAACCGCACACTCCTGATCCTGGAAACAGTACCCGACCCCCAGACGACCAAGCCTCTCCACCAGTAATACGAGTCTAATACTGTGGAATGGACTCACCATCAAAAGCTTGTTTCACATACAATCCCTGCCTCAACAGACTCCTAAACTCGCTACTCTTCAACTGGTCCAAAGTGTACATACCAGTATAATAGCCGAACTGGGCTATAGAAATCTTTCTCGCAACACCCCCACAGTAGAAGGTCACACATCGCTCCTCAAAAATATCCTTGACCTTATTCAACTCTTTTGTAACCTTCAGAGTTGAATAGAACTCCAAACACAGCTCCCTATACACAGGCTCCCGGTTATTGAACACATTATGCCACATATCGCTAACAACCAACCTATCACCAACTTGAGCTTCTATCCTAAACCATCCATTAATATCGGCTTGAATGCCGAAATGTTGGGCAGCAGTGGGGGCAAGATACCTGGGTGGGCAAACCACCTCCTTGTGGATGGAGTACAACTCATTAAGGAAGTTGTTCTTGTGGGGTTGTTTCACCCTGCTGAAATCCAACCACGTGTGTTTCTCGTTTAATTGCCCTGGCCAGAACTTTAGTATAGGGGCTTCAACCGCCTCCCGTGTTGCTTTGGCTTGCTTTTGGGTCGACCCACTTCCTTGGCCCTCTTCAACCTGCTTCCTCTTGTCAGTTCCTGAAGCATCCTACAATCACAAATCATAAGACAAACAAACATGTTAAACGCGGAATACAAACCAGGAACCGTATTGAAAACGAATAAAATCAGGGAAGGAAGGTGCCCCACTGCAGCGCAGTGGGGATCAACACCCCCTTCACTGTGGCGCAGTGAGGCAAAATCAATGTGGGTCGAGGTTTACCACTGCGGAGCAGTGGTCTGAAGCAACCCTCACTGCGGCGCAGTGGGGTTCTAAACATGTGCAGGTCACGAGCCCTTGGACTGCGGCGTAGTGGATCAAACCCACCACCAATGCGGCGCAGTCTCTTGAGGTTCTGGGCAAGTTCTTGGTGTTCATCACGAATTTCCAGATAAAGGGGGTGCATTACACCAACTAATTAGCAATCTTTCAGCAATTTAACACTACAAATTCTTCCATTAACCTCCCCCACACTTGTTCATCAAAAAGCCCCAATTTTTTTTTTCAAAACCCTAGGTTTGATTTAGACCCAAATCCGGATGAAAAAATGTTAGATTCGTGAAATTGAACACTACATTATCATCTATACCCTTGAATTGACAAAACCCACCAAACAATTTAACAATTACACCTTAAAAATCAAGAAATCAAAATTAGAAGATTAAAAGGAAAATAAACAAGAAAACTTACATTCTTTCCCATGGTAGTTATGGATAATTGATAATCTAAGAGGAAAAAGAAAAAGAATGCAAGAATTTGGTGGATAAGGGGTGATTTTCAAAATTAAAAGGGTGTTCTTGGGGGTTTTTCTTTTTTTGCCTTTAAGAGAAAGAGATAAGAAGTTTTTGAATGTTGAATATGTGGTGAAAACCATACCCTCTTTCCTTTTTTACTTTAAACACCCGATCCCCTCTGACCAGTCAAATGGCTCACTGCGGCACAGTGAGCTTGGGCTATCACCCACTACGGCGCAGTGGGTTAATATGTAACTAGTGTCGAGCATTTGGACTGCGGCGCAGTGGTCTCCTCACACCCCCACTGCGGCGCAGTGGGGTGATGGTCAATACTGGACGTGGAAATGGACTGCGGCGCAGTCGATGTTACCACCCCCACTGCGGCGCAGTGAGGGACTTTTCCAGAAATTTTTTTTTTTTGGTTTTTCGTTTTTAAACACAAACTTACCTCAATCCGCTTCACACCACATTTGAACCTGCACATTCTTGACAAAACAAATTAATCCTATCTAACGAAATGAAAATCAAATTTGACAAAACGAAATTAAACACGGGTTGCCTCCCGAGAAGCGCTTAATTTATTTACGAGTCGTGAGCTAGACTTGATTATCATATCAAGTTTCTGAATCAAAAATGGGGATTTCTTCAACCATCCCCTACTCCTGCTCTTCTTCCAGATACAACTTAAGCCTATGACCATTGACAATGAAAGACCCATTTCCATCCCTTTTAAAAAGTTCAACATAACCGGACGGATACACATGTTTAATCACAAAAGGACCTATCCACCTAGAAGTTAACTTTGGTTGTTTAATTTTAAATTTCGATAAAAATAGCAAAATTTTTGCTCCAACCTTAAACTCCTTTCTGCGGATCCTTTTGTCATGGTAAACTTTGGTTTTCTCTTTATAAAGTCTTGAGTTTTAATATGCACCTAACCTAAGCTCATCGAGCTCATGAAGTTGCAACAACCTAAGTTTACCGGCCTCCATCATGTCTAGGTTCAAATTTCTCAACGCCCAATACGCCTTATGCTCCAATTCAATCGGTAAATGACAAGTCTTACCATAGAGCAACTTGTATGGCGTAGTGCCAATCGGCGTCACAATCTCAAACCACCACCACCACCGGTTCATCACAATCTCAAACCACCACCGGTTCTACCAATTCCCGACCCAGTCCACTCGGCGCCGTCCCCCGTGGCTCCCCTGCCGCTACTGCCGGCTTGCGACGTCGCCGTCTCACCACCGGATCATCCACAGCCGCCACCGGTGGTGGTGGTAATAGCGGCAACAACATGCTTAGATTCTACACTGATGACGCTCCCGGCCTTAAGATCTCACCGACAGTGGTCCTCGTGATGAGTGTGGTGTTTATCGGTTTCGTCACCGCTCTTCATGTTTTCGGTAAACTATATCGCCGTCCTCTACTATTTGAAGCTTATATAGAATCTGTACGGATCTGTGTATTACTCTCTTCACTTTTTCGACCAAACCTTGGGGTTATCCCCGACTATTTTCTCCAAAATTCTTTTCAAAGCCCTATTGGTGTTTTCCACTTGACCACTGGTCTGTGGATGATAAGAAGTTGAAAAATAAGGACAAACACCATACTTCTTAAGAACCTTATCTAGTTGATGATTAGCAAAATCTGTCCCACGATCACTAATTAAGGCTTTAGGGCAACCAAATCTACTAAACAGTTGCCTCAAAAACTCAATGACTACCCTCGCGTCGTTTGTAGGCAAAGCCTTGGCTTCGGCCCACTTAGACACGTAGTCAACAGCAACTAGAATATACTGAAACTTGTTAGACGGTGGGAATGGTCCCATGAAGTCTATGCCCCAAATATCGAAAACTTCACATACCTGAATTCCTTGTTGTGGCATTTCATCCCGTCTTGTGATGCTTCCTTGTCGTTGGCAAATGTCACAGGTTTCGACCAACGTTTGAGCCTCTTTGAAAATTGTAGGCCAATAGAAACCTGCATCAAAAACCTTTTTACCTGTAATCGACGGACCATAGTGACCTCCGGTTGGCCCGTAATGGCAAACATCCAATATCTCCCTAGTTTCAGCTCCCGCGACACATCTTCTGACCATACCATCTGCACAAGTACGAAACAGATATGGGTTATCCCAGAAATAGTGCTTAGCATCCGATATGAGCTTCTTCTTCTGTTGACCCAAGAAATCATTTGGTATTTCACCTGCAACCAAATAATTAGCAATATCAGCAAACCACGGACCTTCATCAGAGTTAGAAATGACATTTAAATATTCATCGGGGAAGTTATCCTTAATCTCCCCATCTTGAAGCTCCTCCCGGTTTGGGTCCTCCAACCGGCTCAAGTGATCGGCTGCTAAGTTCTCGGCACCTTTCTTATCCTTGATTTCGATATCAAACTCTTGCAACAACAAAATCCATCGGATAAGTCTAGGCTTTGCATCTTGCTTAGAAAACAAATACTTCAAAGCAGAATGGTCAGTGAAAACAATAGTTTTACTTAGTACTAGATATGACCTAAACTTATCAAATGCAAAGACTACCGCAAGCAACTCCTTCTCTGTAGTAGTGTAATTTTGTTGGGCGGGATTCAAGGTTTTACTAGCATAGTAAATTGGCTTGAAATGCTTATCATCCCTTTGCCCAAGCACGGCTCCAACGGCATAGTCACTTGCATCGCACATCTTCTCAAAAGGTGAATTCCAATCCGGTCCAACCATAATGGGAGAATTAGTCAACTTCTCCTTTAGCACCTGAAAAGCACTTAAACAAGATTCATCAAAAACAAAAGGGACGTCCTTATCCAACAAGTGGGTCATCGGACGAGTAATCTTAGAAAAATCCTTAATGAATCTCCGGTAGAAACCGGCATGGCCAAGGAAACTACGTACCCCTTTCACATTGGAAGGCGGGGGTAACTTAGCTATTACATCAATTTTGGCCCTATCAACTTCTATCCCGGTCCTAGACACTTTATGACCTAGAACAATCCCCTCGGTCACCATGAAGTGACATTTCTCCTAATTCAACACAAGACGAGCCCTTTCACACCTAGTCAACATCTTATCTAAATTATGCAAGCCAGACCTAAAAGAATCCCAGAATACCGAGAAATCATCCATGAAAACCTCCATTGAGGTTTCAAGCATGTCCTGGAAAATGGCTATCATCCACCTTTGGAAGGTGCCCGGGACATTACACAAGCCAAAGGGCATTCGCCGGTAGGCGAAAGTACCAAAGGGGCACGTGAAAGTGGTCTTTTCCTGGTCTTTTGGATCAATGGGTATTTGAAAGTACCCTGAAAATCCATCTAAGAAACAAAAATACTCATTGCCTACTAATCTTTTTAACATTTGATCAATGAATGGGAGGGGAAAATGATCCTTACGGGTGGCATCATTAAGCTTACGGTAATCAATACAAACCCGCCAACCCATAACTGTTCTAGTAGCCAAAAGTTCATTGTTTTCATTTTCAATTACCGTCATGCCGCCCTTTTTGGGAACACAGTGGACGGGACTTACCCAAGAACTATCGGCAATCAGAAAAATGATCCCTGCATCTAACAGTTTAATCACTTCTTTCTTAACTACCTCTTTCATCTTTGGATTAAGCCTCCTTTGTCTCTGGACAACGGGCTTAACATCATCAACAAAATCTATCTTATGCATGCAAAAATCAGGACTAATACCTGGAATGTCGGTAGTTTTCCAAGCAAAAACCCGCTTATGAGCTTTGAGCACGGCCAAAAGAAGATTTTTCTCGTTACTCGAGAGTGAAGACGAGATAACAACTGGTAGAGAGGATTTACCTGCCAAGTAAGCATACTCCAAGTGGGCAGGCAATGGCTTAAGCTCCAGGTCAGTAGGGGGTACATCAACCGAATTTGGTACCCTTGAGCTTCCATCAGCAACTACTTTTCCGAAGCTCTCATCTACTGGAGGTATCTCATCCAAACTCAGTTGCATAACCTCTGCAAACAGCTCATCATCATCAATATCACTAGCTCCTAAACAAGTGAGCTCTTCATCAACCTCAGTCTCCATCAATTCTTCAAATTCCTGATCCAAAGCATCATCAATGACATCAGTCCTGAAACAAGACTCATCATTAGAATAAGAATGATTAATAGATCTTTCAACATTAAATACAATTCTATCAGTAACCACACCCAAAGAAATTTCCTTATCTTTCACCCAGATGATAGCATCCGCGGTGTTAAGGAAGGGTCTACCTAAAATCAAGGGTACCTTAGTATCTTCCTCCATTTCGAGGATCACAAAATCAACAAGACAAACTATGTGACCTACTTGGACAGTCATGTTTTCAGCAATCCCAATAGGATACTAAAAAGAATGGTCAGCTAAACGAATACTCATGCGAGTAGGTCTCAAAATCCCGGAAGCCAACTTACTCCATACCGAGTAAGGCATCAAGTTTATACTAGCGCCTAAATCGGCAAGTGCCTTACAAGTCAAAGAAAGAATAGAACAAGTGATAAGGAAACTCCCTGGATCCTCAAGCTTGGGTGGAATCTGTTGGCTCTGCAAGATAGCAGAGCACTCGGCATTCAAATAAGCTGCATTCACCCCATCCATCTTTCCTTTATCCGTCACAAGTTCTTTGTTAAACTTGGAATAGTTTGGCATTCCCTGTATCAAACCAACTAAAGGAACATTAATGTGAACATTTTTAATCATATTAACAAATTTATCATATTGTTCCTTTAGCTTAGCTTTCCTGAACCGCTGTGGAAATGGAACCTTAGGCTTATATGGCTTAGCCTCGGGTGTCACGGCCGGTTTCGGTGGAGTAACCGGAGTCTTCACAGTCGGTTGATCTTCCATCACAATCTCCTCATCAACATCTTCAGCTTCTTCATTTCCTGTATCCTGCACATCTGAAACAAAATCATTAGGATTAAGAGGAGGGGCATAGGATCTACCTGTACGAGTAGTAATGGCCTTCGCTTGCTCCTGACGAACAGGCGGTGGAGTGTACTTCTGACTATTGTTAGACCCTTGATTCTGCTTCGGATTCTGCTGAGTGTTACTAGGCCAAGCACCCTGGGGCCTAGTGATAGCAGCCATCCTACTTTCAAGATCCTTAAAATTAATATCCTGATTTTTGGCATTCATCTCCACCTTACCATTAATCCTATCTAGCCTCTCACTCAACTCCCTAGTATCCTCCCTTATATTCTGGATACTTGTGTTTGTCTCCATCTGATTGCTCATCATCTGCTTCATCATTTCCTTCAACTCGGCATTAGGATCGGTAGTAGAAGAAGAAGAGCCCGATCCTTGGCTTTCTTGAGTTTCCCGCTGCTGTGGTTGACTTTGATAATTGCTCCTTTGCCGCCTGTTACCAGAAAAACGAGAAGTATTAGCAGGAAAAGAAGAGTTATAAGAATTGTTACCTGATAACCGGATCTGAAAACCGGTGTTTCTCTGAAAACCTCCTTGCTGATTCTGCACAAAACTAACATCTTCTGGTCCCCGGTTGGGACACTCTTCAGAATAGCGTGTCTCTCCACAGTGATCACACCCATCAACAAGTACCTTCACATCACGTTCAAGATATCCAAACCGTGATTCTTGATTAGCGAATCCTTTATCCATTCGTGCAGACAAAGCTTGTATCTCATCAATAACACTAGAACTGTTGCTTCCATCTGCTCTTACAACCTTACTTTGCTTAAATCGGCTCTCATTCTTCAAAAATCATTTATCATCCATGGCCGCATTATCTTTCACCATACGCTCGAAAATGTCATAACCTTCATTTGGAGTGATCTTACTAAAACTTCCACCGAAAGCATACCCCATCTCTCTTTTGGAACTCTTATTCAAACCATCAAAGAATAGTTCAACATACTTCTCCTTAGTCAACTCATGTCCCGGACAATTTCTCAACATTTCCTTGAATCAGATCCATGCATCAACAACATCTTCCCCATCTTCTTGCACAAAGGACCTTATCAAGTTCTCCAATTGTCTTTGAGTTCTAACCGAATAAAACTCTCCAATAAAAGCTTCCTTGAGTTGATCCCATGTAGTGATTGAATTCTCAGGAAGATCATTGAACCAATCTTCGGCATCTCCGGTGAGAGTAATAGAAAAGGTTTCAAGTTTAACGACACTCATTTGGTTTTGGCCATATTGATAAAGCCTTGCTAACTTCTCAAACCTCTCCAAGTTCTTATAAGGATCCCATTTCTTCTTACCATCAAATTTTTGCTCTTCAATGCTTTTGAGAGGGTTGGGCTTTAAGTTGAAATTTTGATCAACACCCGGTGGTCTAATGGCGGAACCACGAGCCGTAGGAATAGTTCAGGTTCGGTCACCATACCGGATGTCGTTTGGGTCTCTTGGTGGATTGTCACCCATTTCTTCTTTCACAAGTGCAAGCTCAAAGAATTCCTCAAGATAGAAGCCTTCTTCGTCCGAATCTGGTGGTGATGTGAAGTTGATCCTGCGTGTAGGTTGAGTTTTCAATGGACTAAAAAGAGGTCGCCCCGAAGAACGAAAAATCATCAACTATTAAAGAATCCTGCAAAACACAACCAACACCACACATCAAATGCACCTGTGATAATTCAAGTAAACAAATCTAAACTAATAAAACAAATAACTCCCTCACGCGTGAGGAAGTATCAAACCACTAAATTCACAACTAAATCAGCACACAATCCCCGGCAGCGGCGCCAAAAACTTGATGTGCAAAATCGAGCTTTAAATTTATAAAACTAAAACTACCTAAAAACTCACTACTATGCACTCACGGGCAGTGGACCCGATCGTTTGTAATATAGCTAAGAGATAAGTCTGAGTTCGTTCTTGGGGATTGGAAATGATTAGTTGCTCATGAAATGGTTTGGAAAAACGGGTGTTGCTTCGAAAATCCTTTTGACAAATAAAGTAAATTGGTTTGCAAAATAATTGCATAAATTGAAAAGTGACCTCAGACAATATAATTAAAAGTCATCCACCTTGACTTTCCTCAACTTCAAATGTGATTGCATTTAACGAAGAACAAATTCTCTAGAGTTTAAAGATAATCGTGACAAGATTAAGATACTCACTTGGTACCACCAACCGTGAACAAAATACCGAATCACCTAACTGCTAGTTAAATTACCCAAGCCGGTACCACCAAAACTAAGACAATTCTCCTAACAATCAGTTTTACTTACTATCGAATTACCAATTGAACCTACGTAACAATAGCGTAGTACCACCAACCGATATCAATCACGTTGACAAAATTAATCTTTTCTTAAAATGATATTCACTATCATACCATGAACTAGTGATAATTACTTATAGACAAGTAACCGTTTTAAAATCACATACACATTCAACTGGTACCACCAACGAAGAATTATATGCAACCAATATCAAAATTAATTAATAAAAAGAATTAACATCATCAAGATCACAGAACAACGATAATTAAATAACCCTATTGAATTAAAAATAATGCAATCACATTATCAGTCTCGTTTCATCAAGGTGGATGATTAAACGTTTAGCCGCTCATGATCAATCCACAATAATAAATAAAATAGAAGAGAAACATGATGTACCAATCGTTTGATGAAAATAAATTGCAAGACAATAAGTAGATACGATCTAGATGGGTGCCCGTGAATCTTCAACGAGTCCGCCTAAGAAATAATCTTGATTAGAGGTAGAAGAACCCTTGTAGAACAGCTCCTAAAAAGATTTTTGATGACCAATTTTCGACCTAGGGTTTGCTATATATACTCCTTCAAAATCTGATGCCAAAACAAGGCAGGTCTTGTTTTCCCGTGCACCCACTGCGGCGCAGTGGAGTTAAGCTCTCCCTCACTGCGGCGCAGTGAGGTGTGGTTTGACTTTGACTTCAGCTGATTGCGGCGCAGTGGCTTGTGTGACCACCACTGCGGCGCAGTATGAATCCACGGCCTCCTTTTCTTCCTTTAGTGACTGCGGCGCAGTCACTTCGTGTCTTCCCGACTGCGGCGCAGTCGGATGATTTCAATAAACTTCCGTGGATCTGGGCTGCGGCGCAGTGGACTCGATATATCTCCACTGCGGCGCAGTCCTGTACTTGTGTGGATCCAAGTTCTTTCGATCTCAATTACTCGTCAAACTCTGTCGTCTCTTCCACCCAATTCAACTCTCAACATCATAACGAACTTCCGGGCCAATAATCATCCGAAAATGTACCAAATGAACGCGTATCCTGTTTAGAGCCTGTAAACACTAACAAACACCATAAACGCGCTAAATGCATACAAAAACGACTTAAAACATATAGTAAAATGGGCAATAACGATGTGGGTAATGGATATAAATTAGTCACATCAGATATACAAGGACATGAAAAGTTGCTTCTTAACTCCTCATTGAGGTTAAGGGCACAATTTTCAACAATGAGCAAAGGCATTTCTGATTGCATAGAACAGCAGAGTTAGGAACCTCTTAAAGGCATGAAACAAACCATTGATGCATATGCAAAGATGCCTGCAGAGGTTCCCAAATGGGGAATTGGTCTTTTGTCTAGCACTCAGGAAATGATTGAAGTAACAAAGAAGAGTGCTGAGGCCAAAGCAAGTGCCTCTGCACAAGCTCAAGGGGAACAACACTTTGAAGTGGAAGTTGTGAAGAAAGATAAGGGCAAGGCCCAGTTGGTTGAAGAACCCAAGTCAAAGGATTCTGGACTTGTGGTTGATGAACAAGGCTACCCTCTGCATAACCTTGATATAGATAACAAGAAATTAGAGGCTCTACAGAAGCAAGTATCCAATCAGTTTGTTATGTGGAGGGAAATAGACAAAAGGAAAGGGAACAACATCTGACGATGGGGACCCTTGATCATATCGATGCTGCATCTCTTGGTCTTCCATTGGAAAGATATCAGAAAATCAAAATTGACGCAAGAGTGCAGAAAGCCTTGGCAAAAATTGAAGAGTATGAGAGTGGGAAGAATTACTCACCTCTTGAACAAAAGCTGGAAAGTCTCACATTCAAGATGTCCATTGAAGACTTGGTAAAAAAATAGAATGGACGAAATGGAGTTGAAAAGAAAAGAGATTCTGGCAGAAGTTCTGAAGGTGGAGAAATTTCTGAACAAGCCACCCCCAAAGACAAAGCTTACTGGTCCAAGATCATCCAGAAAACAAATTCGTGATGCAGATCTCTCCACATTCAAACCAATCTTTGAAGACGTTGCTCAGATCCAGAATAAACATGAAAGAGATCAATATGAGTACTATATGAAGCACAGGTCCAATCCTGCAAAGATTCTGGATATTGAGATTATCAAGGAAGGTGGTCTAAGGTTATTTAATTTGATTGTAAGGAGAGAAGGCAGAGCTGAAGAAGAGTACAAGCAAGTTTCTGTACACGAGTTTGGGATTTCTGAGCATAGAGAGATGATCAATGTTCTGAAGGGGAAGCCTAAATCTCACCTGACTGGTGCATGGGTGGCCAGAATTCAACAAAAGATGAAGACAAAGGTGGAGATGGAAGAAAGGCTGTTTGGCAAAAGAAGTTCACCAGGAAGAAAGGCTGTTTGGCAAAAGAAGTTCACCAGTGAAGAGGAAAGCTACTGATGCACTTTCAGGCTCAAGGCCAACAAAGAAGTAGTTTACTTTTCAGGTTGTATTTGTACTTGTAAATATTTTTCATCTCTATGTACTTGTAACAAAACAATCATCTCAGTATCATATAAATGTGCAAGTTACATCAATTGATAGAAGTAGGTTTAAGTTAAAAAATCACAAAAAGATTTGAAGGCATCAATGATCTATGAGATGTCCTTAGAAAATTTTTACAACTTAAGCCAAAACTTGCATTTATAGACTTACAAACTTGTATAGATAGAAGTCTAAAATGCATGCACTATTTTAAAACAAATAAGGGGAATTTGTTGGGTCGAAAATCGACCAAGTATGATTTGTTCAAAAATAGTTGAAGTTCAGTGAAGATGCTTACTCAGGATTCTGAAGCCTTTTCAGAATAAAGCTCACTGAAGCTTCACTTCAGTTTCAGAAACAACACCACTGAAGATATTCAGACTAAAGTCAAAGACTGAAGACTGAAGAAGAGAATCATCTCAGAAGCAGCTCAGTTTAAAAGTACTTACAACACTTTTACACTGATTACGGGGAAGTCTTTTCAAAGTACTATAATGGCCTTTACCCGGTTAATAACATTATACCTTGTAAAGTGCTAGTTTGAGTAAAAGGTTGGGAATAAAGTGTGTTAAGTCACATCAAAGAAACTTACACACTTTACCTTAAATAAGCATGTTATGGATTTGACCTATAAATCCATAAATGCACCCAACCGTATTTGTACGGCCATTTGCCATGTCATCAAGACATCTTGGCCTATAAATACAAGAGTTCACACAACTTGCAAAATGCTAGAAACTCTTGCATTGCAACTTGTGAGATATACTCTAAGTAATTCTTACGAGTATTTCCAAGTTATTATAGATCACTTGTATTTCGGGATTATTTAGATATTTACACATTTGTGTTTATCTTTGTTCTGCAACAATCCTTGTATTTTGTTTATATCAATAAAGAAAATACATTGAAAAGAATAATAAGTATCTCAATGCTACATACTTGATTATATCTAGTATTTATATAGTTTATGCACTTGTTCTTTAAGTTATTTACTTTCTGCACTTTTATTGTATCCATATCTGGATCATACATCAAACTGGTCTGCTTCTAGTTTGATTGTACTTGCCAGTCGGGTCATATCTTGCTATATATTCGGGACTCACATCCTTACATGAAAAAACCACAACCACCAACAAAAGTCGAGTTATCGGTTTGCATTTCATAGTGTTTTTTTTATAATCCCATAAAGACTAACCCAGCGAGATACATACAACCAAAAGAAAAAAAAAGCTCGGCCCAGAAGCCAACTCAAAACCAAGACGTGGTAGTAGTAGCATCACGAAGTCATAAGCCACCAACCCAAAAATAATGAACGAGATTGAAAATAGCCCAATACCAAGGCCGGGGCGAGACATCGAAAACATTGTGGAATGACCTACTTATCTTTTAAGCAACGGTTTTGCGATCCATCAACCAGTTACTCGTCAATGTTTATGTTTATTTGGTTATATTATTATGTAGCAATTATTATGAAGTGTTGCGGCAGTATTGTTGTCACACTGTTTTATTGAATTTATTATTCAAATTAAAGAAAAAAAAAACCTATTGTTTGGACTGCAATTGTAAATGTTAATTTAATCAAAATTTTGAAATCTGTATAATTTACAGAAAAAGTCATAATATCGGTAATTCTTGTTTATCAATTTAAAACTCCTCAGTTTTGTAACTACACCAATGTATTCCGACATTGAGAAAATTGGATATTGTTATTGTTGTGTTTGCACAAGTCCAAATCATGGTCTACTTACTCATACCCTACACTTACACACACCAAAAAAAAAATTAAAACAACATTGTGACACACAAAAGGCGTGTATCATATTTTATGCTTAGCTTAGCCGTAGATATATGGGGTCACATGATCATTTATGTGTCATATACACCCATCACACACCATTTATAGCTTGTCTCGTTTTGGCCAATATTTTACAACCTTTTAGTTAGATACTGCTAACTAAATGGGTGATAACAATTACATTATCGAGTGACCTATTGTTTTTTTTCTTAATAATTATTTTAACAGCAGCCTTCGCGCCAAGCAAGACCGTCCTTGTCCATTTCCTTTCTCCATTCCGCCTCCTTTGCTTTTATAGTAGCTAACAATCGAATACCTATAATAACATTTAAGTGAAGAGTATGCGTGTAAGTATATGTTGTTATTGGACTTGAATTCCACTAACTTTTGGTTTTTTGGATAGGCAAAAAAACATTAAACTATTATCCGCTAATTCTTTTTTTACAATGTATTAGATTTAAAAGACAAATTTTTTGAGTTGGATCAAATATCACTTATTTTATTCAATTCCATCAACATCACAACTGAAAACATCTTTCAAAAGCTTGTAAACAAGTCACACCAATTTTACACTAGTATATATTCTCAACAATGGCCACATTACATACCACTTTAGAAATAATATGTTGGATTCTTTTCTCTTCGCTTATTCCGCTTTTTGAACATCGTTAACATGTAAATCGTTGATAAAGTAACGATCATGAACATGGTTATGATGAATGTGAAGTAATTGAGTGTGTTGATGGCTTCCATAGATAATGGTAAGCTTGAGAGACGAAAAGAGGGCATGATGATTACGATAAGGGTTATCGCGTAGGTTAAAAGGGTGAGAGAATATTGAAGAACCCACATTTTGGAAGGCGTTTGTTAGATGAATTCTCAAATCTCTACACAACTATTTAAAGGGTTTAATTTGTGACTAGATTACTCCACATTTGAAAAACACTTTATGAAAGAGCCATAAGGAGAAAACTTTACTTCATGGTCCAATGTGTGAGTCACTTGTTATTATATATATACAATATTTATGAGCTTAATTTTGTCAACTTTTATCCACATTGCCTCTGTATTAGGTTAGGTAAATATAGAATAAAGTATTAATGGTCTTTCATAATAATATTTGGACAATGTGGGCACGTAGTTAGATAGAAAAATGCACTTATTTTATTGATTGTATTTGACTATGAAAGAGTTGTAATGTTTCTAGATCAAATTAGGAAGCTCTATGAGCTCGATAAGAGCCTCCTAGCTAGTAGTATGTACGCGTTTCCATTATTCAATACTATTCAATGTCATACCTTCTAGTTTTGACTTATATATCCCGGTTACTCGATTAGATCAGTTACCCGGTTTTTAAGAAACAATTATATACTTTGGTTTTGTAAGAGAAAAGACAAATTAAGTAATTTGAGCTTTGTATATTATTTAAGTGTTAGTATTGCTAAAATTAAGCGTTATTATTATTTTATTGATGATTGTATGTATAAATTAGGTATAATTTTTGTTGATATAATGAATGCATGTGTTATAATATGTTTGCTTGCTCGCGGAAATAATTTAAAACTTGTATCTTCGTTAGAGTGTAATTCTTTTGCATTATTTTCGAATAAATTGTAAATTTGATCTCATCTTATAAAACTTTTAGAAGCCTTGATTTAACTTTATGAATATACAAGTTTGACTAAACAACATGATTAAACTAACTTGCTCAATCATTTTTGACAACAAAACGGATTCCACAAAAAACAAATTTATACAGATATTGGTTTATTTTAGTCACCTAGTTTCCAATTTGTTATTGTGACAATCATGAGCTTCATCTTTATTTTGTTTATAGTTCGTCTTTGTTCATAGCATGGTCGTTTACGTGTACGTATAGTCCGTCATTGTTTTTATTGAGTTCGTGTACTCGTACTTAATAAAGCAAGTTCGATTGTTCGATTAAGTTTTAGTGCATATGAAGTTTATTGGTTTGTTACGAGAGTTTTAGTGCGAAGGAAAACTAGACGTTCTTTAGAAATGCCAAATTAAAATATAAAGTTTGTAAAACGGTCTCGTGCAATGTTGCGGGGTTAGAACGGTTCTGCGCAATGTTGCGGGGTTAGAACAGTTCTGCGCAATGTTGCGGGGTTAGCAGAGCCGGTGGTCTGGTGGCGACGATGGATGGCGGCAATGGCGGTGACTATTGGTGGTGGTAGTGGCGTCGAGTGTTGTAAGTTGGTGGTGGCGGTGACTAGGTTAGCCTCTAAATCGGGGTGCAATCCGGAGGTGTTTCCGTTCAAATATCTAGGCATTGCGGTTGGTGTAAATATGTCGCGGTTAAAGAATTGGCAACCGATAATAGACAAAAATTCAAAATAATTAGGGAGGTGGAAAGCTAGCTTATTGTCCATTGGAGGAAGAATGACTCTCATTACATCAGTTCTTGGATCTTTGGGGACTTACTACTGCTTTCTTTTCTGTGTCCCAATCACTGTGCTAAACAAACTCGAGTCTATGAGGTCGAATTTCTTTTGGGGTGGAGATGTGCAAAAGAAGAAGATGATTTGGGTTAAATGGCAATCTGTATTAGCACCAAAAAGTGTTGGTGGATTGGGCATCGGTAGTCTTAAAGCTTTAAATCTTGCACTGCTATATAAGTGGCGATGGCGTGTTCTAACTAATTCTTCATTTCTTTGGGCCAAAGTTATCATTGCAGTCCATGGATCTAGTAGTCTATTTTCATTCCGAGCTAGAGGACCAGGGACATGGTCTCATATTTGCTCTACTTTCGGTACTGCTCACTCGGATCTCCTTCTTCCAAACACGGTTATCTCACACAAAATTGGATGCGGTTCTAATTCGAAATTCTGGGAAGACATCTGGATCGGCAACTCCACACTGGCAAGTAGATTCCCACGCTTATATATATGCACTTGAAAAACAACCTGAAAGTCTGATCTCTGATCGTTATGTGGCTAACGGGTGGGTTTGGGATTGGAGAAGCCCAATTCTTAGAGGACGTGTAACTAGCCAACTTGAAAGTTTGAAGTCTTTAGTAGAGCCGATCACTATTACTGAATCCCAAGACTCGTGGCAATGGTGCCTTAATGGTCAATCACAACTCTTGGTAAGTGACATTAGAAAGATTTTTGATTTATCTCTTCTCCCATGCGAGAACTTCACAACAAGTTGGAATCCTTTTGTGCCTAAAAGAGTTTAACATATTTATTTTGAGAATGTCGTGAGATCGTATTCCCACCCGATTCAACTTGAGCTTAAAAGGTATAGACATTCAGTCTATTACTTGTCCAATATGTAACCAGGGAGCTGAGCATAAACTTATATGTTTGTAGATTGTAACCTTATGCGTGAAACTAGAGCTTTAATGTCATCTTGGCTCCAATTATTTATTCCAATTTACAATCCTCCTGAAGGATCAAGGAATTGACGGTAACAAAGAAATACAAGAGTATATTGGAAGCTATTTTCGGAACTTGGTGGTGGCGATATGGAAACATCGTAATGAAGTTAATTTCAATGGAAGTGTTGCCTCAAGCTTGGATATTTTAAGCTTGGATATTTTTAACTTTATTGTTTCTAATTCTTTTTCTAGATAATTGTCGTAATATGAAAGATAGAGCTTAGTATGGCCACTTTGGTACATTAGTCCTACATATTTGATGTAATTTATTTTTTGTATCTTGTCGAAAGTTGATTATTAATATATATCATTCAACTGTTAAAAAAAGAAAAAGAACAATCATAGATGTAATTGATGTAAATATAAAGGAAATATCCATAAAAAGGTAATCTATTTACACAATTTTCTTATTAAAGCTAACTTATTTTGTTTTTCATCTATTCAAAGGACCCTGTTTTCTAAAATTTTCCTAATAAAGGGTATCTCGTTAGGTTTTGACAAACAACGCCCGTTAAATGCCACGTCACCAATGTCACGTCAGTAGTCATGTCAGCAAAACTGATGATGTGGCATCGGTGATGTGACGCTTAACGGACGTCGTCTGTCAAAAACTAACGAGATACCCTTTATTTGGAAATTTTTGGAAATATGATCCTTTAAATAGACGAAAATAAAATATGTTACCTTTAATAAGAAATTTGTGTAAATATATTAACTTTTTATGGTTTTTTCCCTAAATATAATAGTGAAAATATTTGAAAAAAATAAAAGTTTAAGGTATAAATTAAGATAAGAATTAGAATGTAAATTAGATCTATCTTTTTATAAATTTTATAAGGATAACTTTCTTTTATAAATTTTACTAAATGATGTTGATTAAAGGAAAATGAATTATTCGAAATGTCCTATAATTTTAAGTTTTTAACAATTTTTATAAATAGAAGGGGTTATATTATTTTTTATTTGAAAAAAAGAGTCATTTGATAGATTGTAAAAAACTAGCTAATCACCCCGGGTTCAACCCGGATTAACTTATAAACGCTTTACAAATTAACTGAATTATATCAGCGTAGTTTTAAAATATATTATCATGTTAAAATGTATAATAACAAGGTTAAATAAATTGAAAGGTTATGATAAGTTATTATGTAGATAACGAAACTAAAGGGAAACAGAACATGTGCAGTTGTGGACACATGTTGAAACACATACGGATAATAAAAACAAAAAAGTAAAACCTATCCAAAAAGACACTATAGTTTTTAGTCTGTTATAATGAAAAATTAAGGTGATTAAAAACTTACATAATAGTATGAACATTTAATAAAAATTTATATTAATGAGATATATTTATAAAAAAAAAGGATATTTTAAAATTAATATGATGATGTTATAATTAATTAAAAAGATGCATGAGAGTACATAATTTTTAAAAGTATTATGTTATCATAATTCTTTTTTATTTATATAATATAATATAATAATTTTAAAAAAATTATTAACGAAATATAATATCATAAATAAAATAAAAACATGTTTGAAAAAATTTATAGACATAACAAATAATTGTTTTTAAAAATAGTTTATTCTTTATTATATAATAAAGATAAACTGTATTCTATTAGCTCAAAAGAACATAAGCTAACCCAAACACCTCTGATCCAGTAGAAGCCTTAACAATGTCCGACTACCAGCAGCAGCAGGAGGAGGAGGCAACTGACAGTAACATAATAAACGTATTCTGGGACAAGGGTATGTTGGATCATGACATGGGTACAGGAGTATTCGATAGCGGAATAGACCCTGGTTTTCTAGACATCCTTGAAAAACACCCTGAAAACCCTGACAGGATAATTAACATTGTTTCCATCCTTAAAAGAGGTCCAATTTCCCCTTTCATTTCATGGCACTCTTCTTCTAAACCTGCTCATGTTTCCCAATTGCTGTCTTTCCATACCCAAGGTATGTATCTACATCTATATTGTAACCTTTATCATCAATCGTATTAAATAAAGTGTATTAGTGTAATATTGTTATTGATTATGATTCCATATCTGGGCCTTCTTTTGTGTGTATCAGACTTTTGTATGTATAATGTTACAACCGACCGTCTTCCACATTATTGGTAGGTGAAATATAGACAGGCTTACCCAGGCCCACAAGTGGAGAGTTTGATTCCATAATGACCTTCGGCCTACCGGGGTTGAGGACTGAACCCTTAACCTATGTCCCCATAGGCAAATGATTTTCCACTTCATCTAGCCCTGGCTTTTTTTTTGACCTCTTATTATATAACTAGGAATTTCATGCCGCCCAATGGGCGGCGTAAGTTTTTGAAAACGTTTGCGTTTATGGCTGGGGTTACAAAAATCACAAATTTATGGAAGACAAAAAATATTGAAACGCAATTTTTAAAAATTACAAAAGGAATATACTAAACCAAAAAATAAAAAAGAGAACCAAAAAAACAAAAAGAAATATGAAAACTAAATAAATAAGTTATATAAAAAAAACAAATGTTACATGTGAAAAAGGTATAAAAACGAAATGTTTAAAAGAGTACAAAAGAAATACAACTCAACAAAAAATTTAAAAAAAAATAAAAATAAAAACATAGGAAATAACAAAAGATATAGCATTTTAAAAAGTTATAAAAAAAATGTTAAATGTGATAAAGGTATTAAAAAAACAAAATGTTACAAAAGATTAAAAAAAACACAAATTATATAAAGTTAGGTGGTTAAAGTAATAAAAGAAAAACAGGAGGGACTGAAAAGTAAAAAAGCAAAAAAAACAGGGGCTAAAATGCAAATACTTTACTATTAAAAAAAAATAAATAAATAAGGGGGGAAGGCTTGAACCCGTGACCTTCACCCCCTAAGCCATAGAGACCAACCACTCTACCAAATCCACTTTTGTTGCTATAATTGCTAATTCTATTATTTATATTAAAACTGCATGTAAAGACAAAAAAAACACTGTTCACATCCTACTCCTTTATTATAGTTGGTAATTCTATTATTTATATTAAAACTGCATGTAAAGACAAAAAAAACACTGTTCACATCCTACTCCTTTATTATGGTAGGTAACATGGCCAGTTAGGATGTGATGGTGACTTTGGTTTATATGGCTGATACTCGTTACAAAACCGAAAGATCTATCAAACATTTTAAAACTATCGAAAAAGTTGATGATACAAGCTAAGAAACAAGCAGGTAAATGGATTAATTAAAGTGAATGAAAGGCCCGTTTCAAGAGGGACTATGTTACTACACAAAGAACCAAGGTAACATAAAAAGACATGAGCTGCTCAAAATGAAAACTAGGCCTGTTATATAAATGCCGAATGTTATCCATGCTAACAATCACCCATTACCTTTTGGTTTCTTGCCAGTAAAATGCTCATTCCCATTTAATATTTGGGGGTGAGTTTCAAATCCATAACCAATTTATCCGAAATGAAGTTGTGTGTGGATCTGCTATCAATCAGAGTCAATAGCTTGGTCGTGCTTTAAAGCCATAAAGTTTCATGTTGGTTATAGATGATTGACCAAAGAGTCCATAAAGGTTGATTTTAGCTTGTTCATCATTGCGATCTTGCTTGTTTATTGTTTTTGTTTCTTACTCATCAGCAACTATCTCAAGAAGTTTGATGGTCTCCGTTTTACATTGTTGTCCAAAAACTGTATTTTTGGTGTGTGGTTCTGTTTTTTTTTTTTTGCATCTGTTAGACACTTTTCGGTAGGTTTTTAGGTGAAGCTAGCTCTGTTAAAACTCCTTACAGATACTGGCTTTAGGTGTACAGTAGTAACATCCGTGGAACTGACATTCTTAACTGACGGGTGTATATGGACATCAGTGTTTAGTTCTTCCTTACATCCATTTATATAAACTCCCAATAGACATTTCTCAGGCCAGTTTGAGACTCGGGCTGATATCCAGGCAAACTCCTTACAGTATTCTTGAAATTTTCCAATTTGTTTTACCCTGCACAAGTACTCATCCGGGTTCTAGAACTCATGTGGTCCAAAATGTTTTTGGAAGGCAGGTAACAAGTTCCTCCCAATAAGTAATCATCCGTTCTGCAGTCAGCCATGAGTACATATGTAGCGCATCACCGTCCAGATGCATCGCTGCAACGTTTACCATGTCGCCTTCAGGGGTATAGTTAGAACGAAAATACTTCTCGCCCTTCAGGATCCATCCCCTTGGATCTCCTTCACTGAAAGAAGGAAAGTCCAATTTGTGGTATGGACGAAATCGTCTGAAGAAGTCTCGGCATAATCATGCTGCTGTTACACTTTTTCTTGAAGTTGGCTTTGAATGCTGCTACATTGTTGTGTAGGGTATCCATCGTATCCAATTTGGCCACAATAGCAGTCAATTGGGGGGTGACTTGGTCTGAATTGGAATCTCCGGTATCTGAATCCCTTGTTCGCACTGTCGCTTCACAATTCCCGGCAATGGAACCAAATGAAAGAAACAAAGAAACAAGCAATTTATTTGATTGATTTAACTCAAATGAAAACCCCAATTCGAGAGGGGCTATGTCTCTGTACAAAGAACCAGGGTAAAATAAAAAGACATGAGCTGCTCAATCAAAATGAAAAATAAGCCTGCTATTTAAATGCTAATAGTTATCCATGCTGACACATGAGGTGACTTGCTGGTTTCTTGCGAGTAAAAACATTACCTGGGTCTGACCTTCTAGGATCTTATCAGTTGATTTGTAATGATAATAGTAAGTGATGATTGATACATTGCAGGTACTTCATACTTGGGTAGCAATCCATTAGACATTATATATATTTATATATTTTTTTATTTATTTGGGTAATCATGGGTGTCCTACTCGCTTTGCGAGCAGACTAATCCCAAGAGCTGACTTGCTTTACGAGCCCAGAGTCAAAGCAGGTGAGCCTCTGTGGCCACTAGGGTATCTTTTTGTAAGGAACTAGGAATTCAACCTAGGGAGTTTCACCCTTTTGGAGACACATGCCCAATCAATGGATCATCAAAATAACAATATGTGATAAGCTGATCCATTTTCATGTTCTTAGTCCTTACAAGTAAGTCTCTTCTATTCCATAGTGATCACTGAAAGTAAGTTTTGAAGACCACAAGATCGATAAAATGTTGGGGACTGCAGTCCTAGTAACAGAACATACGAATACATAATTGTCACAAGTTAAGTTCTAGTAATTTGATGTTAGAAGATAAACATAACCTCGTCTTTGGAATGTACTTGATGTGTAAAAGAACACGCTAAACTGAAAGATCTTTGGCTACTTATATATGAGACCAGAATGACGTTTTATTGGTAACAATTATGCTAATGAAATTCAACATTGTTGGGCTTTAAGTGGCAAACTGGCAATGGTCTCTTCAAAATGACCTGCTTCCGAGGAGGACACGTTATGTCAATCATTGCTTAATTAATCCCTATATCAGTAAATTTGGCATACTCTACCATAGCTTTTACTGCCTCTTGATAGATTATTTTAATTATGTATATTATATTATTGCCTATTTAAATAAGGAAATGCTACTACATCTACTTTGATTTTGGTAATGCCTGTTTGTACCTTGCTTACTAATAACCCTCAACAATACAAGTTTAATAGTAACCTATATTCTAAAAGTTTTGCTGTGTGACCAAACTATGCATGTGATGTTAAAAAATGTATGTTATGAAACAGAATATATCGACTCTCTACTCGAAGCAGATAAAAATGGAGGAAAAACAATTTGTAGTGGGACATTTCTGAATATTGGGTCATGGAATTCTGCACTTTTAGCTGCTGGCACTACACTTTCAGCCATTAAGTATATTCTTGACGGACATGGAAAGTTATGTTATGCATTGGTTAGGCCACCTGGCCATCATGCTCAGCCTACTCGAGCTGATGGCTATTGCTTTCTAAATAATGCGGGCCTTGCTGTTCAATATGCTTTAGATTCGGGTTGTAAAAGGGTTACAGTTATAGATATTGATGTTCATTATGGTAATGGAACTGCAGAGGGTTTCTACCATTCTGACAAAGTTCTGACTATTTCCCTTCATATGAATCATGGTTCGTGGGGGACATCTCATCCTCAAAGTGGAGATATAAATGAGCTTGGTGAGGGGACTGGATATGGGTATAATCTGAATGTGCCTTTGCCAAATGGAACGGGGGACAAGGGATATAAGTATGCAATGGTGGAGCTCGTCTCCCCTGCTGTTAGAAAGTTCAGGCCTGATATGATGGTTTTTGTTGTTGGTCAAGATTCAAGTGCTGTAAGTCAAAATAAATTCAATCCATATTTGACTATTTATAGAGGTTGCTAGAGAGACCAATTGGGCGGGTTGGAAAGGTCTTAAAGATGGTCATTTTTTAGTAAAAGGCACAACCAACAAACCCTATTATCACGTCAACCCAATGTGACTTTGAGCAACTAGCAAACCCAACAAACCCTATGTCATGTGATAACAAGGTTTGTTGGTTTGGTTTTTTGAACAATGAATGTGTTATCTTTTGGGTAAAAAAACAGTACCATGACAATGCAACAATACTCAATCCTGTCAAATGTGAAGTAGACAGTCATAGAGTTGAGGTTGCTCCTAGAAAAACACTATTATGACAATGATGATCTAAATTTTTCAATAAAGCTATGTAAGAGATCCTATGCATATAAAATAGACTCTAAACAACTAGCAAATCCATCCTGCTTTTAGCTAATATTTCGACTTTGACCTTTTTTAAGTAAGGACTCAAACCATAGCTACCCATTTATAAGTTAATGGGTCGAAATTGTCCGAAATTGTCTTTTCGCCAATTTGGTAATGTGTATCATAAAAAATAAATACATTTTGGACTAAAATTGGAGGTGCAATTGACATTTATAGAAAGACATTTACACAAATCCATGCATATTTATAAATTATCCAGACTAGAATCCACAACCTATTCATTGATATGTGATGACATATACTCATCACACATACCACTACGGATACAATTAACATCCGAATCATTGATTATAAAAACTAGATCTGATGGCAATCAGTCTAATAAAAAAAAGAACCTGATAACAATTGGAGAATGCTAAAATGACTAACGGTTTACAAATTTTTTTATACTAACTGATGTGTCATATGATGCAAGTGTTCCATGTCATTGTATTAACTTAATAGCTGGCATTACGTAAAATTCTCATTTTTAATGACTTTCCTTCAGTACCCACCTTATTAGTTTTCTCTCCTTTAAATACAAAAACGTTTTTCTCTTCCCACAACAAAATATTTGTATAACTCAGAAGGTCAATTTTTTCTAAGGTCCTTTTTGTTTGTAAATAGTCTTGAACTTTTTTCTATAGGTTTTTGGGATTTGTTATCGGTTTACAACATGATATTTTTAACTTCTTTTCTCATTTTTCCTAAAGTGATACTGTATTGTAGTTGTATGGAATGCGTTTCTACCAAAAAGATGTGCTGATGATAGGTATAAAAGTCTAAGATGATATATTTTAATATACTCTGATTTTTAAAATTACATATTTAGTAATTAAATGTAAATAACATATTATATATAATTTACATATTTGATTACTCCGTATATTGATTTTCACTTTTTCATAATCAATTATTATGTGAGTGATAACTGCTTATGAACTTTGTTCATGTAATGTAGATGACGAAAGAAAAATTGATTTGATTGGATGTAATTAGATTGAGTTGAAGAGGAAGGCTAACTATGGAAACGGCATTATGGGAAAGGGTAATAAATTTTTACGAGATGGCAGAAAAAAATAAACTAATTAATTACTCATTATATGATGTATGTTAATGTATGACATGGAGGGTCTAGTCAGATTACATGTCAGTTAGTATAGAAAGGTTTGTATAAATTGTTTGTCATTCTAGCATTTCTCAATTAGTTATTTGTTAATTTAAGAATATCAACATGAAGTCTAACAGCTAGCACGTTTGATTCGATCTGATATTAGCAGTTTGATCCAAATGGAAGACAATGTTTATCAATGGAGGGTTATCGAGACATTGGCCAGATAATTCGCAGGCTAGCTGATGATCATTGCAACGGGCGCATCTTAATTGTGCAGGAAGGTGGGTATCATGTAACATATTCAGCGTATTGTCTTCATGCAACTCTTGAAGGCGTGCTTAATCTTCCGGCACCTCTGTTATCTGATCCCATTGCTTACTACCCTGAGGATGATGCATCTGCTATTAAAGCTATTGAATCAATTAAACACCATCAAGCAACAGTTGTACCATTTTTAAGAGATGCCACCCATTAGCCTTTCTGTACACATGAAATAGATTGCAGTTATTTAGAATCAAACTGTTGTACCAGTTCTCTTTATTTAATGACTCAGGAAATCATTTTGTTTAGTTGGGTCTTCTTGATCTTCCTTTTTGCTTAAACTAGAAAAACAGTACTATTTATTTAACACAAAACCAGCCTAATGCAATCATCATACCCATCAAGTAGGTTGGGTCCGCAGGCGTAAAATCGTTGCAGGTTTTTCACAATGGGTCACTGATCAGGACTTGCATTTGGCACATCTCTACGCCTACTTGTAAAGTTAGTTAATTCAGGTCACTGATCAAACCTTGAAGGCAAAAATAACTCTCAACTCTACTATTATTTCCACAACCTCCTTCACCTTTTCTTCATTTTTACTTCTCCTGGCCTCGCCGCCCACCCGTCTCTATCCAAGCTCGTTGACGACCCCGTCCTCTCAGATGATCTACTCATGTTCATCGGCGACCCCATCCTCTCTGGTGATCTTCTCCTTCTCCCCTTCCTAAACCTTTCGTTCTATTTTTGCTGTGATTTTGAATGGTCTTGTATTAATATAAAGAGTTAACAAATGATTGGCATCATTTGGTTTGGTTCTCTCATTATATTCCAAAACGTGCATTTATTCTATGGTTGGTTATGAGCGAAGACTTAAAACACAAGACTTGCTGCTCCAATGGGACATTCCTAGATCACAAAGCAATGTAGCTTTATCCTGTTCGCTATGTGGGCAGGTTGCAGATTCTCATCCTCATTTGTTTTTTGTGTTCTTACTCTTCACAGGTATGGGACGAGGTCAATACAAAGGCTGAGTTAGCTGGTTCTGATCATGCTTGGCAAAGATATCATTGACGTGATGGCTTGAACAAATGGCTAGATATTATATTTGGAATGAACGCAATCAAAGACTCTTCAACAGCAAATGAAAGAAGTGGGAAATAATTAGCTGGAGTTATCATTAATACCATATAGTTGAAGTTGCATATGTCCAATCTACTTGCAAGGCTGTTTGCATAGTTTTGGGCTTGCTTGTATAGAGCTTTGAATCCACCAGTAGAAAAAACATACAGCAAAAAACTATTTTCATACAGAAGAAGCAATGAACACATGATAAATACATTACCAAGAGTAGGCTACATAGACATTGAAGCTCTGAGCAACTACACATATTTCTGTAAGCAAAAAACGCTAGTCAATCAAAAGGCCAGCTAATAACATACAACACTTTTGTAACCATCAACAAAACAAGGCTGTGATCAATGTCGGTCATGGCAGAGCTGCTCTCAACATATCCTAGCCGCATGGTGGGATTACTGTATACTACGTGGTCCAACACTCACTGCGTTTGTGGCCATTTGAGGAAAAGATTGTTCATGAACTGGAACATTCACATTCCCGCTGCAATCAGCACCATTCTTAGAAGCTTGGTCAAAGAGGCTTACAAGTGAGAGAAATATTTCCATTCGTGTCACGTCCCTGTTAGCCTGTTTACACAGTGTTGTATAATTTATGGAAGTAACTTATAATTAAGTCTATGTTTCAGCTTAACAGTGAAACTATGATTGATTACTGTACAGTAATTTTACCTCTACAGTAAAGTGTGCCCATATCTTGTCATTACGTGACTCCATCACCCCCTTCAAGATTGTCAACCCCAACCCTTTAATAATATCTGCTATCTCTAAGAATGAACCTCTTTCTTCACAAAGCATCTGCTACCCAACAAGCAGATACATAAGCACAAAAATGGAAACTAGATATGGAAAAATGGGCAGGCCGGTTAGGGTAGGGTCCAAAGGAAAACATGTTGAATTGCAATGGATTGACCAGGTAGAACCAAGAACATTTTGTGTAAAGTATAATGGATAATATATTGAATATGACACTAAGCTATACTATACCGTTAAAATGAAATCTAATTTGTTTAAATTGGTAAATTTAGAAAGCTTGTTGCATTTGACCCATTTCAATTATAGGTAAGTTTTTACATTTGACCCTTTGTGAATGGCAGAAAAAACCCAGCACTACCTTTAATACGCCTTTTTCTCATTTGGAACTTCAACCAACAACTTTTTGGTTGTTGGGTGAGCCAACTTGATACCATCAGGCCAAAGGCCCTCTAAAGGAAACAAGTGAAATTTGATTCATTTAATTGTTATACATAATATTTAACCCAGATCACTGATTTCAAGTAAATTGGTCTAGTATTGCCACCTTCTAAAACATGAAATAAATGCCTGCCAGCGGTCCATACCTCCACAAGCATTTGGCGAGGCGAATTCAGATCCTCAACTATAATAGGACAGACCATTGTTTGCGAACCAACCTCGTATGCCCATGTTGCTCCTCCTTCAAAGTTGTCCCTTAACAAAAGTCCACCGTCCTTGCTAACATTCTACACTTAAATCAAATAATAGAAATCTGTTACATCTATCGAATAATAGACTCCTGCTCTTCCAAAAGACGAGCTATAGTCTAATTTGGATTTTGGATAACAGAAGTAGTTCAAATTATAAAAATTACTCAACATATTCACATCTATGCAGGCTTCATTTTGCGAAAAGCATCTTTTTGTCATACCAATATCGAGATTTGTCCATTTCCGCTTTAAAATATAACGACACCATACAAAGATGTAAATCATACCTTTGAATCCCCCATTTTGTTTAGCTTGTCTGCATGCCTTGTAACATTTTGCAAGAAAAGCATGTGCTTGATTGTGCGTTCGAGCAAAGCATCAATGCTACACTGTTTATGATGCAAAGAAAAAAAAAAGAAACAAGTAAAACATCTTTATTTTGCCGATACCACGGGTGGAGGTGACAAAGTGGGCAGCTGGGGCAGCTTGTGTAACGGGTCAAAAGCGGTTGTTCTTAATATTAGATCAGGTTTACCTCCAAATCCTTTGTGAACCTCTTTTAAAATTAACATGTTATATATGGTTAGCAGAACTAATGTAATTACAATAATAATTTAATGCTTTAAAATATTTTTTAAATGCTAGGCTTTAAAAAACACTTTGGGCCACTTTTAACCTTATGATCCATCTGAACAATTTCCGCGTTAGATATTTTTTAGTTCAACCTATCTGACTCATTACCAATAAACGATGACCTAAATTGACACATTCACAAGTAACTGTGTTGAATAGTCACATCTACTACATACCATCAAACCTTTGGTGTTCTTAAACAATGTATTGTTTATAATAACAAAAGAAGCTGCCCATATGAGTAATACCTTGGCACCATTCGGGACAATTTCTCTTAATTCCTTTACACGATCTTGGATCATCTGGCGGTCTTTTGGTCTAGGTCTAGGGTTATCTCCAGGTTTAAGTCTCTTGCGATTTGATTTGCTGATTTCATCCGTCTTCTTAGCATTCCCAGATCCAACACCACTATCCTTTTTCAGCTCATTTCGTTGGTCAGCCCAAGAACTAATCTGGGATGAAATAACGGAGCTAGTATCAGAAAAGTTCCCCCCATCTTCCTTATATGAATAAGAACTTGTCACCCCGGTGCTTTTCAAAGATTTGGGAACGCCAAGCAGCTCTTTTTGCATCAGATTAATACCCTGAGTAGCCCAAACAGATGTTGAACAATTAACAGGAGCAGAGGAGCTGCTGGTTTTTGTCAATGATGAGTATGACATCATATCATCTGAATTAGGTTTCAAAGATGACTGAACCTTAGACACGACTGCATCTAAAAGATGGTCACTGGTTGCAGATGAATATATACCACTATCGGATTCTCCTTCATAAACTGAAATTAGCTCTAAATCCATACTATCCTTTCTAAAACCCAACAGGTTTGATTCAACCCCATTATTAACAAAGTTATTCCGACTTCCGCCAAAGACTTTGTTTTCAAAATCCATACCCACAATATCAAATAAGTCATCTCTTGATGGAGGTTTTAGACATGCTTCTTCTGAGGACATTGTAAGAGCTTGAAATAGTTCATGTTCTAACTTATCCTTATTTGAAGTTTGCTTGGGCTGTGTGTCTGCAACATGAAGCACATGGTTAGAACTTAGAACCAACTTTGGGTCTAGCAGGTCAAAAGCATTCCCTGAGTCAAATTGGTTGACAGTTTTCAACAATGTAATTTTAATGAAAAAAACCTCCTAGAATCCTAGATCATTTTACTTATTAAATTGAATTATCATTGAAATTGACATCTTTTGTCTATAATACTTGATACACTAAGTAGTTATAAAAAACATTCGAAAACTGAATCGGGTCAACCAAACCAGCTCACAAGCTATCGGCCATTAATTGAGTTTGAAGTTTGGGCAGTCTTACCAACATGAGTGCTGGAAAAATGAGCATCTGTAAAAAGTTGTCGATCTGAGCATGCAACTTGAGAGATGATAGTATCAGCATGATCTCCCAAAAATGCACCTGATGAGATGTTTTGTTCCATTGATTTAAACAGGTTATACTTTTCTGAGAACGAGCCAAAAGCAGTTTGATCAATTTTGTTATCAAAATTTGTAGAAGTTTGATGACAAACTTTAGAGTTTGCAAGTGTTGAACCTTTAGCCACTTGGTTATCTCCAACACACCTGCCAAAGGAGAGAGAAGTATGTCCACTGCTTCCGGAAGCCTGAGGTGAGTGGCTGTAGCCCTGATTATTGCAGCTGTCTGGTATAAAAAGTGTACCGTCTGTCACTTTAGATTTTCCTGATGAATGCGCAAAAATAGAATTCCTATGGCAGATAGGTTCCTGAGTATATGGAGTAGGCTCCATAACATCTTCATTTTTCATGTAGATATCTGTTAATAATGCACCAGGAACACATCCAAGTTGAGAAATTAAACTCTTCACATCATTCACAAATCCAATATTCTCCATAATCTGTAGATATAGTCAATTGCAACAAATTACTAAATGATTATAATTACATAAAAAAAAAAAAATAACAGTCATCTACACTCCTAAATTTGTTTAGTTTCTCACACAAATGTTTGCCTATGACAATATATTTAAAGAATGGAAGATAAAGATGAACTGACAGCTGAGGATGAACCAAGTTGAACAACCCCATGAGGATGAACAGGAATGACTGCTATTGTCTGAAACAAAACGAGAGGGAACCATTTCATTACTAGTTATTAATAAGGTAAAAAACTAAAATGATATCCATAGTTTGAAGATTAAAAATTACGTTACCTGAATGCCAGCAGAGATTTGGGTAGAAACCTCATTTGATACCTGGTAGCAAATGTGTGAATAGAGTTAAATACACATTTATAATCAGAAATCTTCATTTTTTCCCGTCAGCAAGAAGTTTTAAATTCGCCATTTGAAAGTCATAAAATGATGCAAACATAGACATCTTCTAGATAATTGTTTGTTCCAGTGGATAATTCGACCCATTTACTTGTGAATGGGTAATGAAATATACCTTAAAATAATGGGTCAAACATCTTAACAGATTTATTTTTTTATTTTTTTTATACATGAAAGTATAAAACCTCCATAAATCATTTTCTTTAGATGATTAGATCATTGTGAAAATAAATAGTTTCAATTATCATATTGACCAGACTAGGTATTTATAACACACCTAAAATTTTGCACAAGAAGTGTTTGACCATCCCAGGCCACTAGGACTTGTATCAAAGTTGACTTGTTACCCAACCCACACATTTGGATCCAACTAGTAAAAGGAGTAGAAGAAAAATGAGCCTTTCACATTGAACTGCCAGACTTCACCTAGACCCCTAACAAGTTAATTTTATGAACACGAAGTGGATACCTCGGAGGGATGAACTAGCATTTTGTTATCGGAGACAATCCATTGATGATTTCTAGTAAATGCAACCCTTCCAACTAATCTGAAAATACTTGTAAAATTTAGCCAACAAATAAATTACGAGAAACATAAAAAAAGAAGCTTCAGAGACGCACCCTTCCCCTAAAAGATTGATGTAGTTGTCTTTCATCATTTTGGTCACAAGCAAGTGAACTTTGTTTGTGGCTTGCATTCCATGCCCACTATTGGAATAAATGATAGGTTCATAATAACATTCTTCCCATATTAAAAGCCTACAATAAAGAGTCCCAATTAGTCAACAAGAATCTACGATTGGTATTCACAACCAGTTGAGCATACATTCTTCCATTATATATTCTCACAATTCAACCAACAAATAAATCACTAGATGTCTCTGATCTTTCCTTAAATATCTAAATTACCCTTAAACAAGGACAAAAGAAGTTAACTTGTATTTATGTTACTTTGAACAATATGGGCATCCCGATGTCACAATATATCACATGGGCTGAAAGCATTCCTAACCTAGTACTTGTGTCCTACTTGAAAACATAGAATTACAACACATGGGCTCAACAGAAAATTACACACAAGAATGGACACTTCACCACAACATACATACTAGTTATCATCACCAGTCACTAACCTGCACCAAGGCGAATTAAAGGTACCTATTTTTTTTCTATTATCCGGTTTTATGTTTTTTACTGTATATGCACCTTACCCTTAATAATTTAGTATATTTGATTCCTGAATTCCTGATATCGATGTATAAAAACCGATAACCTTACTCAAATAATTGAAAATACAGATTGAATTATGCCACATAGACTGGAGAGAAAGAATGCAAACCAGAAACAGACACTTCACGACGACAAACCTAGTTACTAACATGAACAAAGACAAAACAGAACAACCTAAATACATGAAACCAACAACACAAACAAAAAGTTAGAGACAGGGAGCCAAATTACATGCATATTAAAAGGATAAACAAAAGAAGTACACAAAAGCCATAAAGGATCAATGGCATGTCAAATCTTTTAAAGAACACTGTTAACTTTATATGGCTAGAACAGGAAAAGTACACTCTACCCATCAAGAATCAATGGCATGTCAGATCATACAAAACATTATTATCAGCATAAAAAGATCATCATCCCTACTAACTAAAACAACTAACTCGGTTCATCGTACTTGCCTTTGTTACCATTTGGTCATTAGACGTGCTTTTTGGGTGTGTTTTTTTTACATATTTTATCATGAAAACCAAAATTCCTTACCCCTGGCCAATTTACTAAAACATTTTAATGAAACAAAATTAATCCTGAAATATGCTTTCAATGAGTGAAAAGAAACAAATAAAACTTGCTTTTAGGAATAAATCAAAATAAAAGCAACTATAATAATACAGGAAGAACATTTATGCAAGTACTGTTTACATTATTATTTAGTGCAATTTTCTACAGAGTCACTAGCAAAGATTAGTAGAAGAACAGATCTAAAACCATAAACAAAACAGAATAAAATATTTCCGTATTCTAAATTGTTCTGTACATAATTTAGAACATATAGAACCTGATATTGACGTATCAAGAACCCATAACCTTATACCCATGTACTTGAAAAGACATGTGACAGGTGCTATTTTTTGTCTTGCTCTGTTCATAGATTGAATTATAACATGTGGACTCAGGAGAAGGAATACAAACAAGAACAGAAACAGAGAAACTTGACCACAATAAACCTGCTCTATATCCTCACTAGTCACTTACATGCACCAAGACAAAACCGAACCAATCTAAACATATTAAACCAACTACACAAATAAAACGTTAGAGACAGGAAGTCAAAAGACAGTAATATCAAGAAAATAAAACAAAAGAAGTATGCAAAAGCTATAAGGATCTATGGTATGTCAAATTTTAGGAACCATACTATTAAGTATTAACAAAACCACTAAATCTCACTTTATTAGAACGAACTACTACATAATTAACCAAAAGTCCACATATCATCTCTTAAAACCCATACCTAAAAGCCACTAAAGTTTTACCTATTTACTAACTATAATAAGCGTACCACAAAAATGACAGTAATATTAAATATGAAAACACTTCGTTTTCAATGAAATGTATTGCTAGGATTGTTAAGCAATTTACTATGTTGGTAGCAAAATGCAAGAACGTTGCCATCACTGGTAATATCAGTGACAGGTAGAACATATAAAGTACATTGTTACGTTAACCAATTAACTCCAAACTTATAATAGTTGAGTTAGCGGGAATATTGAAAAAAAAAACTTCCTGGTGAAATTTTTCAAAACAAAAAGGGTTGTGGTGTACTTATTTTACGTATCTAATGTATGAATCCTGAACTAACTTTTGTTTACTATATGGTTATAAATGTGTATGCAAAGATACATTTATAAGTGTGTTGTACCGTTTATAAATTAGAATTATTTGAATCCTAATGCACCCTTACACTTATACTCATGTACTAGAAAACATTTATGAAGTTACAACATATGAACTCAGGAGACAAAATACAAACTAGAAACCGACACTTCACCATAACAATAACACACCTCCAAGAACGGTCCACCTGCTCATTGTACTTTACGTTTGTTCCGCTTTATTCATTAGGCCTATTCTGTTCTAATTTCGGTCAAAAGCATATAATTTTCCATGTACAATTAAGTGAAGAAACATAAACCTAAATGAGTCATAATGGAACATACTTCAAGTGACCAAAATGGGACAAAAAGTATACATTGAATTGCCAATAGTTATGTGGAATATATTAATCAACATTTGTATAACTAAGTTCCCTTCTAAAAAAGAATGCTAACAACAAAATTAATAAATTCTCAAATAGTAAAACAAAACAAAATAAAACATCCCCAGAATCTTCTTATATACAAATATGAACAATAATTAATAACAGTAAGAAGGAAGTGAACTTACTTAGGGTTTTGGCAGCCAATCTTCCAAAAAATAGCATAACACCACTGATTAACACCACATAGTGTTTTAAGTGCTTCTTTTAGCAAATAACCCATTATTAGTATCACTATTATATTATACTTTATAAAAAATAAAAAAGCTTCTTATTTTTCTTATAAAAAAAAAAGTGCAAGTGTAAGCTTCTAACTAGCCCTGCAAGAAGCTCTACCAGCTTGTTTAGTTCTTATTCCACCACTTGCTTTTTTTTGTGGATCCAAAATCCCCATTCCCCAAAATACCATCCATCTCATTCTATACAACCATCTATCACTATATCTATATGTATATGTATAGATACACACACTCACACACAACAAAAAGTTTCTTGGGTTTTGACAAGTTTCACCATGTCTGTAAAGTGAACAATATAAATATATAAAATGTGACAGCTTTTGGAGGGGAAAGGGTTTCACTTTTTTGATTGGGTGTTGTTTTTATCTTTCTTGTGTTGTGCTTGTTCTCTTCTGTTTGAGTATTTTCTTTTGAGTACTTTTTTTTATGACAAGATGAGAGAGAGAGGTTTCTGTGTGTGTGTGTGTGTGTGTGTCTCAGTTGTTAAATCACGTATATTTGTTCTGCTGCAGTTGCAACACACATTACACACATTAGATTTTGAACCAAAGTCATATCTAGTCAATCAAATCCTGCCAGTATATAACTTGTATTTTGTCCCAATAAATCATTTTATATACCAAATGAGTATTGTAAAAGAAGTGTTAAATTAAAACAAATAAAATCAGATATTGACTCTTAAATCATGATGAAATTGATGCATAAAAATTTATAAAATAATTGATGCACATTAGTGAAGAAAAATTTATTAATTTATTTATTTTACTTTAATACTTGTTTCATTTTATCTAAAACCTATATATATATATACACATATATTAAGATGTCGACGGGCAAGATACACACCAATACAAACCCATTTAACCCAAAAACACCAGACCCTTTGACCTAAATTTAACCCAATAACCCATACAAGTATACAACCTATTCTACCTGAAATCAATCCGTAACCCTTTTTGAATTGTCAATCCGATTTTTTTCAAGCTGGTGAATTGAGTTCAGGTTGATAGGTGTGACGTTGTGGGTTTTGACCTTAAAGTTTTACTGGGTCTAGTCAAAGTCAGAAATTTGTGAAATTTTAGTCCAATGAACATCGTCAAACTTAGTATATATTTCCATTGTCAATATGAGGGCGTAACTTAATAATTTTATGACGATTATTTGAGATTATATTTTCTTTTCTATGCTAAAAAGATATTTATGCATTTGAACTTTGATGTAATATCGGTAGGATTTGTTTTTAAACACAACCTCTTAGTTTAGATCAACCGGTTGAAAAAAAAAAGGTTTTAGTAGGTAAGTTACTACGTATATTAAGTTTGGTATTGTTCAAATTGTGTAGTCGTAATGTCGTATAGTTTATTAAAAGCATTTGTACACATAATTACCATGTATCAAATTGTTACCATGACTAAAAAAATATACATTAAATAAAATCAAAATGTCACCGAATTTAAAATAGTCAAAGTTAACTTCACATTATATCGAATCTGGATATAATATTGTAATATGAGAAGTTTTATATTGTTGTAATTATCCACCTAAATGGGTTGACACGAGATCTCTTTTAAATCTACTATGTGAGTCCTGGAGGTAAGTTTTTCTCAAGGTTTCAAGTTCAAGTCTTCGGTTTCTCATCTCAAGGTATTTTTCATGAGAATGGGGTTGGAGGTCTAGCAAATCACTGGTTAAAATTGCCAACACCACATCTGAATCAAAAACTAACTTAAAAAAAAAAATTGGCTATACCGTTGCAATTATCATCGCCTCACCTCGCATGTTTTATATTGTAATCACCTTTTAGCCACTGTAAAATGCACCAGCCTAGTTAAATTGTTACCATGACTACAAAAATATACATTAAATAAAATAAAAATGTTACCATATCTAAATTAGTCAAAGTTGACGTCACTTCTACTTTGATATAACTTGCTAAATTATATGGAATCTGGCTATAATGTTGCAATATGAGAAGTTTTATATTGTTGCAGTTATCTTGCTATAATGTTGCAATTAGCGTCGGCTCACCTCGCATGTTTTATATTGTTATCACCTTTTAACCGCTGTCACGCGCAGACACCAAACTAGTTAAATTGTTACCATTACTACAAAAATGTACATTAAATAAAATAAAAATATTATCATATCTAAAATAGTCAAAGTTGACTTTAGTTTCAAAGGCCAAGATTGTTTTTCCTATAAAATTAAACGTCTAAGATTAAAAGTATCTATATCATTTGAGAAATGCTAGGAATAACGAACAAATTACAAATACTATTTTTACTACCTTATATGGCAGTTTATGTGGTCTTTTCATATCATAACATTAACTTACCAGCTAATAGTAACTTAACTAAAGTTAAATTCTTTTTAATTTTAATTTAATAAGTTTTTCTTTCTTATTACTCTCAACTAATTAATCTCTTCTCCTTTAGTTTTGAAAATGAATTTTCTCTACCCACAAATAAATCCAATATCATATGTGACAACTATTAGAGATCACAACAATTAGATTTGTTTTGGATGAATTATATCAATGGCTAATAACTAACAACAAAATCAATCAATGATTTATTTGTGACTTTTCCCCCATGCGTTTGGCACGTATTTGAAGTAAAAATGAAATGTTAACATAGACTTTTGGGTACTTAATCGCATCGAGTTAACTAGCATACAATTTATAAACTATCTATCGGAAACCAATTAATAGAAAAAGAATGGAAGGAACACTTTTGGGGAGTTGAATCAAGTCAGAGGAAACAAGTATGGAGCTTAAACAAGTGAATAATGAAGAGACGGATGCTTAACGAAGAAATTTGGACGTTTCGGAGCTTTCGGCGCCACGCTGTGCTAATTAAGTGCATAACCAACGCTGCTCGTCATTCCCACCAGCACCGCTGGAAGTGTCAGCCAGCTAGGGTTTCTCTGAAACCTATGAATACTCACTTAAAACCCCCAGAAATGAAAGGACGCATATAGGTCAAAGATAGGAGCCTTGAAATCGAATTTTAGGGATTTTTGAGCACTCCAAAGCAGATCTAACATCATCAATCATCAAGGAATCCAACCTAGTGATTTAACATCACACGATTTCAATTCTTCAATTTCTCTACCGCTTTTCTTTAGATGTAATGCTACTTTATTTTATAAGATTGTTAATAGCTACTCACTTAAGGAGTAGCTAAGTTTTTAACATTCGTTTAGATAATGTGAACATGAATTGATTGTCGTTTATTGTTGAACCGTTTCTATGCTAAATCATAGATCCATGATTGTTTGAGTGTAACTATATTATTTGTTTTCATATACACTAGTTTTTAGCAGTTTGTTGGCCAAGTGTCTTGAGAATCATTGAATTTGTTTGCGAAACGTTAATTGGTCTTTAATTAATTTAATCATTTGATATATATATATATATAACTTGACATTTGATTTGAGAACTAATAATTATTTCAAGTGAACGTGAGTTTTATTAAATTGCTTTTGGTTGACCCGGCGAACGGAAACCGGATCCGGGTGATTGAAACAAATCAGTGTCAGGTGAATTTAACAAGAATTTTGGCTTACATAAAATATTTCAGTCATAGTAACAAAACTAAATTGTTAATGCTCAGAGAGTGACCTTAGTAGGAATCTCACTGAAGTGTTTGACCAGTCGAAAGAAATCAAGCTAAATAATTTAGTGAATCTAACAAGAATTTGAATATGAAAAGAGTTGTTCAACAATCATAATCAATAACCCTTTCTGCAAGTGAACTGAACCTAAACAAATGTTAGTATTAATATTATTGTCTTTCTTGTAATAGTAATCATCATTTGTAACCTTGCGCTATTCATTTTCCTTTTAGAAGACTAAGAACCCCCCAACTTTAGTTTCATTTTAATTAATTTAAATTCCTTACGTCAATCTATGCAAACGAACCTGAAATTACCTAGGCTATACCATTACTTAGACAAGGTCCACTGCTCATTTGTGTGATAATTTTAGACTAGTGACTCCTTGAATTATAAATTTAAAACTTTAATCAAAATCACACGCATCAGGCATCAAGGATTTACGGAGGGTATATATCTTTTTTTTTTACAAACAATCTTCTCTCTTTCAGTACATGTGATGCGCACAAACCACAATGGCAAAACAAAGTCTTTAACCTATTCTTTTCGGCTATAAACAAAAGTTTGTTTTATTTTAGACTGCTTTAATTGCTTGGAGATTGCTTATACGACTAGACGTCAGAATCAAAAGGAGACTATGGGGATTAATTTTTTGAAGATTATGGGATTACTTTTTTCACTGTGTGTGACGGTTGCTACCTCTTCGACAAAAGACCACCGTTATCATAATGTACATTGTAATAACAATTGATGATAATCTAGTGATAACCCTTGATCAGAAATAAAGAAAGGACGAGTGATCCCACAATATCCCTTCATCATGTAATGGAGAAGAAAAAGATTCATGTATAGATAAATGGTTTGTGTTATAAAGAAGAAGATTTGTTTACCAAATAAGGGGTTGGGTACTGTAAAACAAGTATTAAAGTAAAACAAATAAGACAAGATCTTGACCCTTAGATCATGGTTAAATTGATGCATGAAGGTTCACGAAGCAATTGATGTACGATGATTTTCATGATGCACGATGATTATTACTGAAGAAAAACCTATTGTTTTATTTTAATAATTGTTTTATTTTACCTAAAACCTACCAAATAATATTTATCTCAAAGAAGTTAAGATTGGAATGAGAAAACATATTTACTTGATATTATAATGTAACATCCCAAAACTTTTTGACGTTGACCGTTAACTTGTCGCTAGCGACCGTTAGTCACTATGTGTTTTGTATGTGCTTATGTGAGTTAAATGATTTACGTGAGATATATGTTAAGTGATTTAAAGGAATGAAATCAAAGTTGATAATGATTAATAAAGTCAATTAATGTTCCCGATAAGATATAAGGGTCGATAAGTGTTCCCGTAGGCGTTAAAAGAGTCGTTTAGGGCCAAAACAAGTTATAACGAAGTGCGAGGGCCTAGATGTAAAGTTGGGAAAATTTCTTCAGTATATAAAGGCCATGATGCACGACCATAATGCAGAAAAATCAGATCCAAAACCCTAGAAAAGTCTTACACACAAACCCTAGGTCAATTCTTCAAGTTATTGTCGATTTCCGGGAATTTCGGAAGGGTTTTTGCTTGGTTTTTGATCTATTATATCATCATTTAATTGTTGATTAAGTTTTAAAGTAGGTTTTGTCTCTGTAAATTCGACCTTGAGGGTTGGGGTTATTTAAAGTTGATGTTTTCGGTTAAAAACGACGTTCTCGTGAGAATAAGCACTAATAGAGTTGATTAACTATGTCAAGATGCAAACTTTAATGTTGAATAATGTTTTTTATATGTAAATAAGTGTACTCCAGGTGGTTAATTAGAAACCCACTTGAGGTAATGAGTTTTTGATCAAAACGTATACCGATTTCATGCTATTCGGGTGATCAATTAAGTGATTTATGTTTGTAATGGATCAAGGAATCAACTGAGGGTTTGAAGGCATCGATTGTGTCATAAAAGAGGTCAGTTTCATGTCTCCAGGTCGGGGTTAGGGTTTGAGATCGAATGGGAATCGTTTAAAGATATTCAAAAGTCGGATTTGCTTAACAGACCCCGTTGTGCGGCGCACAGGGATTCTGTGCGGCGCACAGATTGATCTGGTTGCTTCTGATTGAGTTTATGCGGCGCATGGAATATCCATGCGGCGCATATTCAGGTCGGGCAGTTGTATAGGCTTGTTTTCATGCTCATTTGACCCATAGACCTTAGGTATAAGTTATGTTGATGTTTAGGGAGCTTGGAGATGTTCTTTAAGGTCCTGTTTGTGTTACATGTCGATTATATGTGTGTGATAGGTAGTCAGGAACTCGAACAAGATATTTTAAAGTTGCTTATTGATCGTCGTGCTCGTCATCAGGTAAGATACATGACTTTTCTCACGCTGGAGACACAACAAAATGTGGTTTTTTAATTAACCTCTTAATCAGATTATCTTATGTGTGTTGGGTTTTCCGGGTTATGCGGGAGGTTATGTGGGAATACATGCATGTTGAATTGATTTATGTTGATATGATGATTTTTAAAGTAGAAGTATATATGTGCATATGAAGTATGATGCTTATAATGACGTTGCTATGATATATTTAAGATATGTGTTATTGATAATGTCGTTGATATGCCTTGATGTTGATATGTGATGGCTTATATGTGGGACTTAAGTATGAAATGTCTAGTTCACTAGATACATGATGTGTAAAAATCGAGTTTAAAAATTTATAAACAAGTAATACCTAATTAACTACTACTACACACTTATGGGCAGTGGATCCAACCGTATATAGTATAGTTTTAAGGTAAGACCAGGTCGAATCCACAGAGACTAATTAAGAGTAAGCGAGTTTTAAGTAGTTTTAGAAAGAGTTTTGGATTTTAAAGACTCCCGTCATATTGGTTTTGAAAGCAGTTAGTTAATGTGAAAAAGTTAGTAATTCCGTAGAATTAATTGAAAAGAGATTTTGTGAAACAATAATATTAAAAAGCAAACCCAATTGGAATAACTCACATATCAAATTATCACAATGTCACTTTTTATTGTTGAACTACTTAATATGTAATTAAGATGAACTCTCGTTATACTCAAATCTTTAATTGTCAAAAGTATAGTTATCGCTCTCACAAATAATTTCTACCCTAACAATCAACCATTAAGTCCTAAGTTGGTTTTACGATTTAATCTAAAAAAGCTTTCTCTCGAACTGCTTATTAACCGTCTAATTAGATCTCTCTATCATAAACGACTAACACATTCATCCAAATTTGATTGTTTTAATCCCTATCACTAGTTTCTCTCGAACTCCAATGACTTTTAATTAATTAAAGACCGATTAATTCTTTCATAAACCAATTAGCAACCCTATAGATTTCTCTCGAACTTCTATAATTAATTACTAGTTAATCTATATAAGAAATCAAAACAATATATAAACTTGGACAAACATGGATCTTCAACTAAACGTAAAAACCGTGTTCAACAACTATAAGTAACAAAGTGACAACTCTATGACATGCTCACATTATCCAAGTGGGTGTAAAGAAAATTAGCTACTCATGAGAAGATTAATAAAACTAACAATGATAAAATAAATAAAATCCATAATAATAATTGTATAGTAGTTTAATCTTTAACAAGAAGCAACTAATAATATTAAAAATAGAAAGAGTTAAAAAGAAACGAACGAGTAACTTGGCTTGCAACTGTTGTTGTTCGACAGAATTAAAGATCGACAAAGCTTCGACTTTTTCCTTTTTGCGGCTCCCTCTTCGACCGACAATTCTCACACTTGACAAAAATCAATGAATCCTAAAAACTAAATCTACAATATTAATAATCCCCTCCTACCGACCTCGTACGAATATATATATAAAACCTTTGAATTGGTTCGATAGATATATCGATAGATTAGATATGCTGTTTTTTCTCGATGGCTCCCAATTTTATATATATAAAATACATAAGTTTCCATCTTATTAAACTTAATTCTCAAGTTTTCTTCTAGCCGACTTTCAATTCTTGGAAACAATATTATTGAACTTGCTTTGTTTCTTGACCGACTTCGAACGACAAAAAGGCTGAAACCCATCTTGATTTTTTCTTCTTTTCTTTCGGCAATAGCCACAAGACCAAAATTCTCTTCTAATAATTCACATGGACAAATATATTGACTTTGAATTGTGGCTCATTCACGGCTAACTCACGACACCACAACTTTTTATAATTTGTCAACTTTGTAGTTTGATGCAATTCCAGGCCACTAGTCAGCCAAGTTATTTGCATCATTTTTGGTCGATGTCTTCAAAATTAATAATTATGCGACACATAATTAATATGTCACATCCTTCGTCTTTTAAGCTCCAATCTTTATTTCTTTACAATTAATCTATATTTAGTCCACTCTCGTCATATTTCATCTCATAGACCTAAAATTCAATAAAAGCACATATTAAATATAATAGTCTATAAAAATGATCACAATTCAAACAAAAAACTAATAAAAGAAACGATATCGCGTAAAATAAATATGTATAAAATAGACGATATCAAATTCCCTCACACTTGAGCTTTGCTTGCCCTCAAGCAAATTTAGAATTCAAAACATTCATTCCCTTGGTTCTCGATTGCAAAACATAACAATACTCAAAAAAGAAGCGAAACTATGAGAATAGTTAAGCAGTTTTAATCTTATATGAAAAATTGAAATGTTTGACAATATTTGAATGATCTACAAGCCTCGAAAATACGACTAAGCACTTTAATCAAATGAAAGAAGAACATCTCAACTAACTTTCTCCAACTAACAAACTATTGGGTTGAAATATTGTATCAATCACTTGAAGCCTAGTCGTGATGCATATATTAATTTCAACCATTGACTTGTAATAGAATCGTCCATACGTCGCCATGGCGCTAGCACCATATAACGTCTATCAAAAGAGGTAAATAACACTGCTGTAACGTACAATTCTGAAGGCTTACAAGGGTCATTAACATTTGTGTATGGAAATTTAGGGATATAATTGGTGTTAAAAGGAAATAACACAACAATTAACAAAGTTTTACATCATAGTCTAGTCCAACACAACCCATATCACTAGTTGTCATCTATCCATAACCCAAAAGACGTTATCCCGACTCTACTCCCCCAATAGACCGATAAATACCGACACCATTGTGGTGTATCACCTTCAAACGACTTCAAACCTCCTTATCTTACCAATATTGGCTTACATGTACTTGCCAACTCCAAATGAAGAATATAGACAATTTAAGAACATTTTAGTTGGTTTAAACAAACGTACCAACTCATTCACCCAACAGATATAACAACAAAGCAAATGTTGGTCTAACTAACTAACCAACTTAATTTGATTTGACAAAAATGAGGGAAATACCAACTAACAGTCCAAGTTCGTTTTTTTTCTTCTTTTTATATCTTTTCTGTTTTTCAATTTTTCCTTTCTTTCTTTTTAATGAACTACTTTTACCCCGCCTAATTGGTATCACCTTTTACAAATTTGAAAAACAATGTCAAATCAATACTCATACTAATTAAACAATCTAGACTTCTCTATAATTTTAACGAAATCAATCTACCCTCATCAAAAGGAAATATTCCAACCCAACACAACCATGACAACCCCAAATCATCCAACTAGTATAGGCAACTAATGATCAACCAAGGATTTCGACTATCGGTATGGTGAGGATAGGTTAAATATTTAAATGAATTTAACACAAACGAAAAGGCTAGGCTCAACAAGTTTTCTAAATGTATCTTGCACTAATAATGAGTGCAACAAGGGTTTAAACAAGGGAAATTCACTAACCAATGCGATTAGCTACTTAAACACATGCATACAAACATGGTTAAACAATGATTACATAAACAAAGGGTGAATAAACAAAGAACAAGGGTTTAATCCTAAATTTATCTCTTTATCATCTAGCAAACTACGGGACGATCAACTAAGACAAGTTCTATAATCAACGCAATCACCGGCACACTCATATCAAAGAAAGAAATAAACGGTAGTGGAAAAATCAACCTCAAACTTGCACATCATAGTTCAGAGCTCTAAAAGAGACCCTTACAGTCGGATAAATCCAAAAGCCTAAGAGAGGGACAAATTTACAAGGCTAATAGTTCCAAAACCGTACACCTATCATACTAAAAATGAATCAAGATCTCACGTATTTGGTGTTTTGGAATATAAGTGTGCTAGTCATATAATCAATCCTGATGGGATTTGCCTATCTAATCATTCAAAACACATTTCACAATTTAAAATTTTAACCAAAGGAATTATAATTCAATTACTTAGTAAATATGATTAAATCTATGTGAAAAAGAAATTAAACCATAAGGACAAGCAAGCAAAAGTTTCAAATTTACCCAAAATTAACCCGGCTTTTTCCTATTGACATCACCCCCCACACACTTGAATTGTACAATATCCTCAATGTACAATGAACTAAGACAAAACTATGGGAAATAGGAGAAAGAAAATAAAAGAGTAAAAGAAAGTGAAACTTCCCTGGTTTAATGCTTACTCCATGATGCTCGGTTGATTTCAAAGATAAAATAAGTGCTAACTGCATCTCAACCGCATTTAAATCCTTTTTTTAAAGCTCTAACACAAACTCAACAAACACATTAAAAATACCAAAATAAAAAAATAAAAAGAAAAGATAAACTAAAAACTGAAATAAATGACTAAAATCCTAAATACCAAAAAGAAACAAACTAAACTAAAAATCAAAATCTTTTTGGATTTTTTTTTTGTTTTTCAAATTTTTTTTGGATTTTTAAACCATTTCAATTTTTTTGGATTTTTATATTAAGAAAAATGACATTATGCTAGACAAAAATTTAAAAATAAAATTACCTAAATTTGCATCGTTTTGACTTACCTCCCTCACACTTAAGACTTACCATAACGTGTGTGGGCACCTCGAAACCTGCAAATCTCAACAAAAAACTATAAAAAAAAACAAAATAAAAGAAATAAAACTAAGAAGAACAAAAGTGAAACACGGGTTGCCTCCCGAGAAGCGCTTAATTTATTAACGAGTCATTAGCTAGACTCGAACTTCCTTAACTTACTTGTCAATGGCATAAAAGCCATCCTCAATCACTTGCACATTCTCTTCATCCTCTTCATGATAATGCTTCAATCGTTGACCATTCACTATAAAAGTTTCACCATTTTTGGCCACTAACTCTACATATCCGGAAGCATATCCTCGTTAAACCTCATAAGAACCCAACCATCGCAATCTAAGCTTAGGAGACTTCAACTTATACTTAGACTGAAACAAAAGAACTTTATCTCTCTCTTTGAACTCTTTTCTCTTAATTTTACTATCATGCCAAGCCTTAGTTCTTTCCTTATATAGCATAGAATTATCATAAGCTTGTAATCTAAGTTCATCCAATTCATGCAATTGCAAAAATCTTAACTCTCCAGCCTCAACCAAATCCAAATTGCAATTCCTAAGTACCCAATATGCTTTATGCTCTATTTCCATTGGCAAGTGACAAGTCTTTCCATAAAGCAACTTATACGGTGTAGTCCCAATTGGTGTCTTATAAGCAGTTCTAAAAGCCCACAAAGCATCATCTAACTTCCTAGACCAATTCTTTGGATCATTACCTACCGTTTTCTCCAAAATTCGCTTTAAATCCCTATTTGTATTCTCTACTTGTCCACTTGTTTGAGGATGATATGAAGTTGAAAACCTATGGTCGACACCATACTTCTTAAGCACTTTAGCAAGTTGGTAATTAGCAAAATGAGTTCCTCTATCACTAATTAAAGCCTTAGGACAACCAAACCTACTAAACAATTATTTCAAGAAATCAATAACCCTAGCATCATTCCTAGGTAAAGCCTTAGCCTCGACCCATTTGGACACATAATCTACAGCCACCAAAATATAAAGACACTTATGCGATGGTGGAAAGGGTCCCATGAAATCTATTCCCCAAACATCAAATACCTCCTGAATAAACTTTTGAGGCATCTCATCCCGCTTAGAAATATTCCCTTGACGTTGACAAGCTTCACACGTCTCCACCAATGTTTGAGCTTCCTTAAAAATTGTTGGCCAATAAAACCCAGCATCAAAAACTTTCTTACCGGTGATAGATGGTCCGTAATGACCACCGGTAGGTCCATGGTGGCATTCATCCAAGATTTTCCGGGTTTCACCACCGGAAACACATCTTCTTATCATTCCATCTGCACAAACACGAAACAAAAATGGTTCCTCCCAAAAGTAGTGTTTCACATCGGAAAAGAACTGTTAGGTCCAGTATAAGCTATGAACTGGAGCTCTCCGGTGACATCTGGAGAGCATGCAGAATTGTCCGAAATATTAGAAGTCTAGTTGCATTGTACAATTTTAGCAACTGATGACTTCCTCCAGTTGAGATCTGAAGACTAGAATCTGAAGACCTTCCAGTTGAAGTCAAAGACAACAAATGGAAGACAGAGATTGGTAATGGCAGCGAAGCCCAGTTGACAATCTACCAGATCAATCAACTGGAGAATCCTCCAGTGTAAATGCTCTTACAAAGCTTTACACTGATTACGAGGAGGACCTTTTACACTACATCCTTTTAACCGGACAATAATCTTGTCTCTGGATAAAAGTGCAAAGATGTAGAGTGGTTGAGTAAAGTAACCTTTTGTCTTACTTTATTTAGCACACACAAAGGATTATTTAACAATACTTTTGTGTGCTGTCAACCACATTTGTACGTCGAATTTGAGATCCCAATGCTCAATCTTCGACTATAAATAGAGGTCCTTGCACAAGCATTTTCACAACTTTGCAAATACATATATTCTGCAATATTGGTGAACTTGTGCAATATTCTCTCAATCGCAAAAAGGAACATTTCACAACTTTAAGTGTTTCGATTGTTTAGGAGAATTTCTAAGTTTAGATCAATTGTATTTCATGGGTTGGTTCCGCAACAACCTTGTATTTTATTTAAACAATTTATACACTTGAAAATTACATATTGTCTCACCAATTTATATACTTGCCATTTATATTATTGCATTGCATTGACTTACACATTCTGTCACCTTAATATATTGACTCCTGTTAACCTGGTACACAATCAATCTAAACTGGTCATATCCAGATTAATTGATTGTGTTGCAAAGTTCACTCACCATTGACATAGAGGTGTCTTTAGCACCCATCTAGTAATAGTTGGGACTTATAAGTGGTATCAGAGCAGGCAGGTTGAATTGTATCAATTCTATAACCTAGGTCTGCTTCGATGGCTGCTGAAGGTGAGAATGGTTCTGGTCCAAATGAATCTAATCCTAATGTTACAACTCCTTTAAATACTAACCCTCCTCCTCCTACTCCTGGAGCTAACCATGTTCATGTACATTACTCCAACACTCTGTTCCTAAATTCGATGGGAATGGTGAGACATTTGGTACATGGAAGGCTAGAATGCTCTTGCATTTTGGTGGGATAGAGAGGTATATGTTGAAAATCCTTAAGGATGGACCATATATACCCATGTCCAGTGGTGTTAGCCCTCTTCTCGACCCTACTGGGAGAAGAGGCACCAGGGAAAAATCTGAGGAACATTGGTCAGATGAGGATCGCAGACTGGTTGATCTTGATACCAGACTGAAAAATATGATCCTTGCTGCTATTCCTGAGGAACTAATTCCAACACTTGTGCTATTTCCTAGTGCAAAATCTATCTGGGATGAATTAGTTCTCCAGTTTGAAGGAGGAAATGACACCATTGTCACCAGAAAGGTTGCTCTTAACAAGAAGTATGAATCCTTCTTTGCTCTTCCCAATGAAAGCTTAACTGGTACTTATACCAGATTTACTGGCCTAATTAATCAACTTAGAGGCTTGGGAGTGGAGAAGGATAAGGATATTCTTTTTGAAAAATTCTGTGATGTTTTGCCATCCAAATGGGCACACATGGTTCTTGTCTTAAGACAAGGTAAGACCTTGCACAACCATACTCTTGCTTCCCTTTATGGAGCCTTCAGATTCACTGAAGATAATGATGCTGCAAGAATATTGGCTGAGCAAGATGCTTTAAACCATGCTCAGAGTTCCAAGGCTGCCAACTTTATTGGGCAACCTTGTGCTGCTTTAATGTCTACTGAGAATGTCCAGTTACATTCTATGAAGGAAATGTTAAACAACTTACTGAACTCTGGCCTAACTACAAATCTAAGTAATGGTTGTGAGGAAACTGACGATGATGATCTGGTAGCCATGATTGCTAAAACCTTTAATAGGTTCAAGCATAAATCTAATTGATTTAATGGGTCCAATAATGCTTCCAGTTCAATTTCTCTGGATAAGGCTAATCTTACCTGCTACAAATGTGGTAAAAAAGGTCATTTCATGAAGGAATGTAGATCTAGTCAGATGAACAACCAAACTGGTCCTATTGTCCCAAATTTTGTTAAAACTGATGATTATAAGGCCAAATACAAGAAACTTAAGGCCCAAATTGCTCTCATGTTACTTGAACAAGAAAAAGAGAAAGAAAAGAACAAGTGCATGATGGCTCAAACTGAAGGGAAATGGGAACTCTCTGATGACTCATCTGATGATGAAGAAGAGATTAGAGATGTGTGTTTCATGGCATTAGAAAATCAACAACCAGTGGTGAAAGATGATGTTGTTTCTGGAAGATGGGTTGACATCATTTTAAAGAAGGTAAGGGATTACGATGTCGAGTTAGATTCAGAACTAAAACTGGATATTGCTGAATCATTGAATGATGACTTGTTATTTGTTGAAACCATGAGAACTGACTGTGAAAGATACTTGGAAACAGTTTGGTTGAATTTAACAACATGAAAGGTCAAATAAATGATTTGCAAAGTGTCCAGTTGGCTCTTAAAGAGTCAGATTTGAAAAATGAGGCATTGGAAAGAGATAACCAAAAACTAAAATTTGATCTTGAAAAGAAATACATGGTTATCAATTCTTGGGTACAAGCATCTGGTAAAAATTATGACGCTTTTTTAAAAACCATTGATGCTCAAAAAACTGCTTGGAAATCTGGTGATCTTCAGATGGTAGCTGTTTTACCCACAATTCACCAATTGCTAGAATCTGTTAGAGTTGAAACTCCTTATGATTCCTCTGACACTGCCAAATCTGAATCCACTAAGACCAACCCTGTTGAGGTCAAAACTGGAGCCAAGAAGGCTAAAGCTCCAGTTAAAAAGGAATCTGGTGACAATCCTCTACCTCACAAGTCAAATGAGTCCACAACTCAAAAGACTAAAACCCCTGCTGTGCCCAAGTCCATAGGCCAGCAGCCTGATGAGAAAAGCATTTTGTTAAAAATGAAAAGTCAACTCCAAAGTTTGTCAAGGCAGGTACAAAGTTGTACTGCCAGAATTAAAAATTTGGAAGGAGCTGCATCTTCTTCAGTTGAAAAACAAAATGTCAAAACCCCTCCACAAAAACAAAAGATAAAACAATCTGCTCAGAAAGGAGCAAACTCTGAAAAGAAAAAGGAGGATAATGTTCCACTCAAACCAATTGTTTTTACTCCTGAAGCTGGAGAGAACCCTCCAGTTTCTTCATCCAGTTCTACACCAAGTCAAACTCCTGGGACTTCTCAGAAGAAGTCCAGTGGACCCATCAAGAAAAGATGGGTTCACAAAAATAACTAATTACCTACTTGGGTGTGCAGGGCGATCGAAAGAAGAATATTTGGTATCTGGACAGCGCTGCTGGCCGGACTATGACCGGATGTATCCCCTGCTGGAAGAGTTCACTGTCTGTGATGGACCAGCAGTGACATTTGGTAATGATGGAAGTGGGAAAACTGAAGGATATGGTGTTGTTGACAATGGGCAGATCCAGTTCACAAAAGTTTCATTTGTTAATGGTTTGAAATATAACCTGATAAGTGTCAGTCAACTTTGTGATGATGGATATAGGGTACTGTTCGATATTGCTCAAGGCACTGTTTTTAACAAGGATTGGAAGGTAGTTATGATTGCACCAAGAAAAGGGAATGTGTACATCATGGACATGGAGCCTGCTCCAAAAGAGTATTGTTTCTATGTCAAGGCTGATGAGGACACCAACTGGCTGTGGCATAAACGGCTATCCCACCTTAATTTCAAAAATATCAACAAGTTGTCAAGAAAGCAACTGGTGGATGGGATACCTTTGTTTTCCTTTAAAAAGGAGAAGCCATGTCCAGGGTGTGAAATGGGCAAAAAGAAAAGAGCCAGTTTCAAGACCAGGCAGAATTTCAGTATCACTGAACCTCTTCACATGTTTTATATGGATCTCTTTGGTCCAGTGAATGTTCAAACTAAAGCTGGCAAGAGATACACTTTAGTTGTGGTCGATGAATATACCAAATTTTGTTGGGTGATATTTATCAGATCAAAGAGTGATGCACCTGGTGAAATTATCTCTCTCATCAAAAGAATTGAACTCAAGTATACCAAGAAAGTGTGTCAGTTGAGAAGTGATAATGGTACAGAATTCATTAATAAAGAATTGGAGACATTTTGCACTGACACTGGCATTTCTCAAAACTTCTCGTCAGCTCGTACTCCAGAACAAAATGGTGTGATTGAAAGAAAGAATCGCACATTGATTGAAGCTGCCAGAAGTATGTTATCTGAATCTGGTCTTCCCACCTGTTTTTAGGCTGAAGCTGTGGCAATTGCTTGTCACACCCAAAACAGGTCAGTTTATGTCAAAAGACACAGGAAGACTTCCTATGAAGTCCTCAGGAATCGCAAACCAAATATTGGATACTTTCATGTATTTGGTTGTCCAGTTTATATCTTTTACGATTCTAGTCAGTTGGGAAAGTTTGATACAAAAGCTGACGAATGTGTCTTTGTGGGGTATTCAGATATTAGAAAAGCCTATAGAGTTTATAATTATAGACTCCAAAAGGTACATGAGACAATTCATGTCACATTCGATGAATCAAATGAAGCAATCAACAAAAGACCAACCCTTGATTTATCTTCAGTTGTCCCAGTTGATTTTGGTGTATCTGATCAAGTTCATCAATCAGTTTCTGCACCAGAAGATGTTTCCAGACATCAAGTCTTGGAACCAGTTAAGGAAAAGAAGAGCTCCAGTGACACCTCATTTTATCCCTCTATCAGTTTTAACCTACCTGAAAAACTGGTAATTGGATCTGATGTACGTGCCACAACAACATCAGAACCAGTTCAAACTTCTCCAGTTCTTCAAGATATACCTTTGTTTGAAGATAATCATGTTAACTCTTCAGTTGACACTAATGATGAAGTTGAAGTAGTTTGGACTGATCCTCCTCCAGTTGCTACATCTGTTGGAGATCGTCAGGTGTCTTGCACTGATGTTGTAGTATATCAACCTAGTCAATACACTAAATGGACTACTGCGCATCCCATCGAGCAGATTATTGGCAATCCAGATAGTGGGGTTCAGACTAGAAGAGCCACAAGTGATCAATGCTTGAACGTCACCTTCTTATCACTGATTGAACCGAAGAAGATTGACGAGGCTTTGGCAGATCCAAGCTGGGTTGAAGCTATGCAAGAAGAACTCAACCAGTTCGAAAGGAACAACGTTTGGGAACTTGTTCCTTGTCCTCCAGGGTTAAAGAAAGAACCCACTGGAACGAGGTGGGTCTACCAGAACAAGATGGATGAAGATGGCAACGTTGTAAGGAACAAAGCAAGATTGGTTGCCAAGAGTTATTTTCAAGCAGCAGGTGTTGAATTCGATGAAACTTTTGCTCCAGTTGCAAGACTTGAAGCCATTAGAATTTTCTTGGCTTATGCTGCTCACTTGCAATTCAAGGTCTTCCAGATGGATGTAAAAAGTGCGTTTCTGAATGGCAAGTTGGAAGAAGAGGTGTATGTCACGCAGACTCCAGGCTTCATAAATGAAAAGCATCCTCATTGGGTATATAGACTGAACAAAGCCTTGTATGGTCTTCGACAAGCCCCAAGAGCCTGGTATGACACTTTAACTAAACATCTTCTCAAAAATGGTTTTCAAAGAGGTGCAATAGATAATACCTTGTTTATCTTGAAAGAAAAAGGTAATATCTTGCTGGTACAAATCTATGTTGATGACATTATATTCGGGTCAACTGATGATGGAATGTGTAAAAGGTTTTCGAAAATTATGTCTCAAGAATATGAGATGAGTTTAATGGGTGAATTAACATTTTTCTTAGGTTTACAAATCAAACAAACCATGGATGGTATTTTTATTAACCAAGAAAAATATGTCAGAGATTTGTTAAGAAAATACAAATATGATTCTATCCCATCAAAAACCACACCTATTTCAGCTCCATTAAATTTGGACTCTGACCCAAATGGCAAACCAGTGGACCAAAAGGAATATCGTGGAATGGTTGGTTCACTGATGTATTTAACTGCCAGTCGACCAGATATTATGTTTGTAACATGTCTATGTGCCAGATTTCAGGCTAATCCAAAAGAATCACATTTGCATGCTGTTAAACGCATTTTCAGGTACCTGAAAGGGTGCCCTAGCCTTGTTCTTTGGTATCCCAAAGGTTCAGGGTTAGATCTAATGGGTTATTCAGATTCAGATCATGCAGGTTGTAAGATTGATAGAAAATCCACAACTGGTGGATGTCACTTCCTAGGGGGAAAACTGGTAAGTTGGACCAGTAAGAAGCAGACTTCGGTCTCAATGTCTACTGCTGAGGCAGAATACATTTCTGCGGCCAGTTGCTGTGCCCAGATTCTCTAGATCAAAAACCAGTTGCTTGATTATGGTATGAAATTCACAAGAACCCCAATCTTTTGTGACAACACCAGTGCAATTGCTATATCTCACAACCCAGTAATGCACTCAAAGACAAAGCATATTGATATCAGGTATCACTTCATTCGTGATCATGTTATGAAAGGAGACATTGAAATACATTTCATCCCCACTGATTAACAGTTAGCTGATGTTTTTACTAAACCTCTTGATGAGGAAACTTTTAAACATCTCATCAGTGAACTGGGTATGTTAAATCCTCATTAAACTGAAGAGGCCCTCCAGTTGAGGATGGTCCAGGTGATCCTTGACTGGTTGGAGATTGAACGCCTTGATGTACTCAAAGACTAGTCATTGATCAAATGGATCATATTTTTAGGGGGAAAAGACTCAAAATATTTTTCAAATTAAAATTTGTTTTATTTTTTCCTTGAAAAATGCAACAGAAAGTCATCAGTTGAAACTGGCATCTGGAAAATTTCTCCAGTTTGCTAGTTTGGTCTTGTCTTAAAATGGTGGTCAGCCAGATTTCATAACGTTATGTTTTACTCGGTGGATACTTGTGACACGTGATTTTACTCGAGTGCTTATTTTGCACTCACAAACGTCACCTGACATTTCTTACGTGTCAAGACTTTTTGCTGAAAGTTGCTGCACTTTTTTATGGGAATTGATGAAGTTAGTGGGTGAGTGGGAATACCAGCCGTCGTAGCATTAAATGCTTGATGGGAGGTATTAAATGTTTTTGAATTCTCAAAATTTCTGAAAATCAATTTTTTACAAATTATTTCAAAATTTGGGGACTAAAATATCTTTTCGTATATATTTTGGTAATATTTTATTACCTATATATACCCCCACCAAATATCCTTCTCATTTACTTCACTCAAAATTCCTTTCATTTACTCTTCTAATCATTCATAATTCGAGATCCCTTTCTCTCTTTCTTCTTTAAGTCCAAAACCCTAAATCCAACATCACAAATGGCTCCTAAATCATCATCTTCTTCATCTCGTTCCCGTGATGTGAATCTACTCACTGTTGAGTATACTCCATCACAAAATGTTACTCGTGCTATTGGTGCTCCCATTAGTTCAAAATTAGTTAAATTAAATCCAAATAATCCAATGGCATCTCTTCAAGGGCACCAGGCCGCTGACTCTCTTATTGGGAAAATCCAATCCTTTCTTCGGATTTCTCCCCTCAGCCATGCCTTTTCTCTGAATCCAAGCAAGCTGTTTCACGACTACTTGTGCGAGTTCTGGTACACTGCTTCTCTTTCTGATGACTGCTCATCCATCTCTTTTTCTTTAAAGGATGGGTCAGTCCCGTGTACCATCACCACTGGAACGTTGAGGGAGGCCCTTAACCTCAACTACTGGAGACAAGATGAAAGTCCAGTGGTGATTCCCTCAAATATTAATTTCCGCCAGGTCTTTCTTGACATGGGGAATAAAGAGGTTGTGGAGGGGGATGTATTGAAGACCAAGGGATCTATTACTATGCGAGGGCTTTCACCATCCTGGAAGTACTTCATGGTCCACTTGGTGGAAAGTTTGGGGGGGAGTTCTGGTGGTTTGGACCAGATAAACTCCTTCCAGGAAGAGATGGCTTACTGCCTATGGAATGGACTGAGGGTGGATTTTGCTAATATCCTATTTAGAAGCATGGTATTTAAGTTGAAAGGCAACAGGGGTCCTTGTGTCCCATTCTCTAGATTTCTATCTCTTTGTTTCATCCATATTCTAAGCAGAGAAGAATACAACAATACACAATCCTTATTCTCTGTGCCAGAACTATTAAGGAATCTGGACAATCTTGTGTCCACTTCTGATAAAGTCCAGATCTCCCCTAGAATGCTTCTTGCATTCTCTAGAACTGATGCACCACCATCTGGTGAGTCAGAAAGGCAACTGGGCGGGCCTCAAAATAATGAGGGACCCACTAGTTCGTCTGTCGGTGATGTGACTGTGGCAGAAGCTGGAGACCTCCCTTCAGGTATCCAGGCGGTTCCAAAAGCAAGGAGATCTACCAAAAGTAGAAGAAGATCCAGATCAGGACTTGCTACATCTGACCAGTCACAGCCTGTGACTGTGGTCTCTGAAGCCGCAGCCAGTGATATTGCAACTGAGGAAAGAGCAGTTGTAGTTGAGGCTCCAGTTACCTCTTTCCAGGGAGAAGATGCCTTGGCAACGAATCCCATAACTGATGAAACCACCTCAAACTGGTCGTCAGGAGTCTGAACAACCTGTTCAGCCACCCCCAACATTTATGGATCTTGGCATAAATGAGGGTGAGTTTCAGCTTGAGTCTTCGGATTCATCTGAGATTGAATCTGACCAGGAGATGGCTGATGCAACTGTACTGGATCAGCTCCCTTCTCTCCTTGGTCAACCCCAAGAATCCCAAGTTTCAGTTTCCCCAACTAATTTACAAAGCTCAGATATACCTCCAATATTCGCCTCTCGCCAACTACTTTATTCTATGGGTGTGCCTAGAAATAGACACATCCTAACACCACCGTCGCCGTCGTTCACACCTGAGCATTCTCAGCATGAACGACAAATTGAATCTCTTCCCTTCATTTCTACAACCCCTCCTCTTCTATCAACTGATGCTACTGCAACTGGAGAACCAAATATTGTCATACCTCATCCAGTTACACCTGTAGCTTTTTTGGCTGGTCCAGTGACACCTTCTCCTCAGTCACTGGAAAGCCAATTTGTGTCTTTCCAAGCCGATCTCTCGAACCTTCTCACGAGGGTTGAGGAGATTCAAAAGACACTGGACAAAAACACCAAGTCCCTCTCCAGGTACCAAAAGGATCATATGCAGAATGTCAAAGTGGTTGACCTGGGGATAAACAAGTTCTCTGCCAATAAGGACTTGGTGTTTGGCAAGCTTAATGAGTTAGTGGAATCCTCCAACCAACTGGCAACATCTTTAAGGGAGGCATTCACACTGACTCAATCTGGAGTCACATCATCAATAACCAACCTGCTGAACAATACTGTCAGATCATCAGAGGTTGATATTAAGAATTTGGAAAGGCAGGTGCAAGAGTTATGTAACAAACCTGGCCTAGATGTGACTGAGCTTGGTAGTCAGTTGGCCTCTTCAGTGGGTCTCAAGATTGAAGAAACTTTGGCTGCCAGTGAGAGAAGTTTAATTGAAAAGGTGATGTCTGAGATCACCAAGACTGCAGCGCCCCAGGTTGATCTCACTCCCATTACATCTGAGATCGATCGGTTGAGGTGCAGTCTTGATACACTGGCTAGCAAAGTGTCTGATCATTCCACTGCTATATCAAATCTGACCACTGAAGTTGGTAAAGGTAAAGAGGTTGTGCAGGAAGTTGTTAAGGAAGTCCCTGCAACTGGGCTTTCTCCAGATGATCTCTCCATACTTAAACAAATCTTAAAGAGTCAAGAACAAACAAGTGGCAACGTAATGACTCAGTCACAAGAGATCAATCATCTGTGGAGGACAGTTCGCATGATATGTGGAGTCTTCAAAGAGTGCAAGACAATGCAATCATGGCAGCCTCTAGATCGCTTGCCCTCCAGTCATGCTGATTTTGAAGCTATAAGGCAAGGACTAGATGCTGCCAAGGGGGAAAGTTCTGTTCATGCCCCTCGCACTCTTGTTGAAACTTCAGGTGCAGGGAAGGAGATGGTTGTTGCTACCAGTGCTGAGGCTGGTGAGCAGGTGATTGAATTGTTTGATGATGTGGTAAAGGGGAATGTGGATAAGGGAAAGGCCATTGCTACTGATGAATCTATGGAACCTGCCACCGATGCACCCATGTTGGAAACTGGCAATGTTGATTTATTGCCTCCAGTTACTGAAAGCGAAAGTCAGAAGTTAGCAAGAGTGGGATATCTGGTCAAGGAAAGGAAGAAACAAATGAAGGTGAATCAATTCAAATCAAGAAAAAATCTTCCAACCCCTCTTGTTGATGTAACTGATGCTCAACTCCTTGGCTTGACACTTGTGGAATACAAGAAAATCAAAGAAGATCCAAGGATAGTCAATGCACTGAAGGAGATGCTTGAAGTTGAACTGGACAAACACTATCAAGATGATGAGGCTGGACTTGATGCCAAGTGTTTGAATGTATCGGTGGAGAAGGCCAAAGAGATAAGGTCAGAAGGGATTCTCAAGAGAATTGAACAGGTAAAGAAGGTGATTAGCAAAGTATTGACTCCACCCAAGTCCAAAGGAAGAAAACAAAAAGCTTTGTTAAGGGATGCAAATCTAAGGACTTGGGTAGAACCATCTGAACCCACAACTGATGACATTTGAGCTGCTACTCAAAAACTGAGCACGAGCAAGATTAAACTGACAAATGAATCAGAGGCTCGCACATATTTGTCTGATGTACAGCGTCGAAGGCACAATAGAGGTAAGATCACTGATGTTAAAGTTTCAATCAAGCCTGGTGCTAAACATTTTGTTGTTGAGGTACAATACTTTGGTGGACCTAAGAGAACAACTGAGAACCCTGATGTCCATCAGTATGGTCATTCAGAGCATGTGGAGATGTTGAGGTTGCTGGAAGGGAGGCAGAGGAAGAACAAGGTTGAAAAGGGCTGGGAATATGTATTGCAAAATCTGATCAAGTTCAAGGAAAACATTGAAGAAAGATTAGGCCTTGATCTTGAGGACAAACAGCCAATTTCATCAATTGCAAAAAGAAGGAAAACTGGCGAAGGGCCATCTGTTTAAGTTTTCCTTCTAACTATCTGCTTGTAATTTTATTTACTTTCTTGTAACTTCTTTGTAAAAGTTGTGTATATACAAGTTGCCAGATTGTAACTCACAAGTTAGATATCTGATAAGATCTACAAACAATTAAAACTAAACCCAAGACATTTGATGATCTATAAAAATGTCTTGGAAACTTAATAGGTTTGATCAAACTCAAGTATTTCAAACTTAAACTTGTATAGAAACAAGTTTGAAAATACTTGGCAATATTTCAAGACAATTAGGGGGAATTTGTTAGGTCCAGTTTAAGCTATGAACTGGAGCTCTCCAGCGACATCTGGAGAGCATGCAGAATTGTCCGAAATATTAGAAGTCCAGTTGCATTGTACAGTTTTAGCAACTGATGACTTCCTCCAGTTGAGATTTGAAGACTAGAATCTGAAGACCTTCCAATTGAAGTCAAAGACAACAAATGGAAGACAGAGATTGGCAATGGCAGCGAAGCCCAGTTGACAATCTACCAGATCAATCAACTTGAGATCCCAATGCTCAATCTTCGACTATAAATAGAGGTCCTTGCACAAGCATTTTCACAACTTTGCAAATACATATATTCTGCAATATTGGTGAACTTGTGCAATATTCTCTCAATCATAAAAAGGAACATTTCACAACTTTAAGTGTTTCGATTGTTTAGGAGAATTTCCATGTTTAGATCAATTGTATTTCATGGGTTGTTAGGATATTTACATTCATGTATTATCTTGGTTCCGCAAGAACCTTGTATTTTATTTAAACAATTAATAAATAAAATACACTTGAAAATTACATATTGTCTCACCAATTTATATACTTGCCATTTATATTATTGCATTGCATTGACTTACACATTCTGTTACCTTAATATATTGACTCCTGTTAACCTGGTACACAATCAATCTAAACTGGTCATATCCAGATTAATTGATTGTGTTGCAAAGTTCACTCACCATTGACATAGAGGTGTCTTCAGCACCCATCTAGTAATAGTTGGGACTTATAAGAACTTTTTCCTTTGTTGATGTGTCCACCCCTTTGGAAGTATTCCTGCAACAAGATAGTTAGCCAAATCTGCATACCATGGAACATTAATATCATCAATACTCATCAAATATTCATTTGGGAAGGCATCATCTATATCCTCTTCCCTCAATTCCTCACGGTGAGGATCCTCAAGTCTACTTAAGTGGTCGGCCGCTAAATTTTCAGCCCCCTTCTTATCCTTTATCTCAATGTCAAACTCTTGCAAAAGCAAGATCCAACGGATGAGTCGAGGTTTAGCATCTTGTTTAGCAAACAAGTACTTAAGGGCTGAATGGTCGGTAAACACTACGGTCTTGCTAAGCACTAAGTAGGATCTAAACTTGTCAAAAGCATATATAACAACAAGCAATTCTTTTTCAGTAGTGGTATAATTCTGTTGAGCATGATTAAGAGTCTTGCTAGCAAAATAAATAGGACGAAAATGATTACCTTCTCTTTGTCCTAAAACTGCTCCAACTGCAAAATCACTCGCATCACACATTAGTTCAAAAGGTTGAGACCAATCGGGAGAAACCATGATAGGTGAATGAGTCAAACGGTCTTTGAGAAGTTCAAATGCCTTTAAATAATCCAAGTTGAACTCGAAAGGCACATCTTTCTAAAGCAAATGGGTCATAGGTCGGGTTATCTTAGAAAAAACCTTAATAAACCTACGGTAGAACCCGACATGACCTAAGAAACTTTTAACGACCTTTACATTAGTAGGTGGAGGTAATTTAGCAATAACATCAATTTTAGCCTTATCTACCTCAATCCCCACACTAGACACCTTATGCCCTAAAACAATGCCCTCTTTAACCATGAAATGGCATTTTTCCCAATTAAGAACAAGGTGTGCCCGCTCACATCATTCAAGCATCTTATCCAAGCTGGAAAGACACTTGTCAAAAGAGTCACCAAAGACCGAGAAGTCATCCATGAAAACCTCCATAGATGTCTCCAACATGTCTTGGAATATCGCGATCATGCACCTTTGGAAGGTGGCGGGAGCATTACACAATCCACATGGCATCCTACGATAAGCATACGTGCCAAAGGGACATGTAAAGGTCGTCTTTTCTTGATCATTGGTGTCAATGGGTATTTGAAAGTTCCCAGAGAAACCATCAAGAAAGCAAAAATACTCATTTCCGGCTAACCGTTCGAGCATTTGGTTAATGAAAGGTAAAGGGAAGTTGTCTTTACGGGTTGCATCATTCAATTTCCTATAGTCAATACACACCCGCCACCCAGTAACCGTCCTAGTAGGCACAAGTTCATTATGTTCATTAGTGACAATGGTCATTCCCCCCTTCTTCGGTACACAATGGACCGGACTTACCCATGGACTGTCAGAGATAGGATAAATAATTCCAGCATCTAAAAGTTTAATTATCTCTTTCTTAACGACATCTTTCATATTCGGATTTAGCCTTCGTTGTCTTTGAACAGTTGGTTTGAAATTTTCATGCAAATTAATTTTTATGCTTACAAAATTCAGGGCTAATTCCGGGTATGTCCGATGTACGCCAAGCAAAAGCCCTTCTATGGGACTTTAAAACAGTCATTAACTTACCTTTTTCACTATCCGAAAGTGATGATGAAATGATAACAGGAAGAAGTGACTTACCTTCGAGGAATGCATATTCCAAGTGCTCGGGAAGTAGCTTGAGCTCCAAATCGGTTGGTAGATTATCCACCGAAGTTTCAATCTTCAAACCATCCCTCTCAATCTCCTCAAAAGTCTCATCCTCCGGTGGTGACTCATCGGTGCTTAATTCCATGATCTCTTTCACCATATCCGCAACCATCACTTGCTCCTCTTCACTACAAGCAAGCAAAGCTTCTCCTTCATCCGTGTCCAAAAAATTCATCAATTCCGTGTCCAAAGCTTCATCCTCGTCAATCACATCAATCCTGAAACATAAATCATTAGTAGAATAAGGATGTTGCAAAGCTTTATCAATGGCCTTAATTAGGTATCGTTATCCACATTTATTTGTTGTTGAATAAATTCTGAGGACAGAATTCTCTTAAAGAGGTGATAATTGTAACATCCTCAATTTATTTTGCTTATAATTTAGTTACTAGTTTGTGTTAAGTTATATACTAAGATTCATATATATTATTATAAGATTGTTATTTTTAATTATCAAGTTTACGTCTCTTTTATGCATCAACGAGACAAAGAGAAAGGGCTTGCTTGCAAAATTAAATAGCTACTAAATGGAAAGTTAGGAGGTCGGTTTTTGTGTAGAGATTTATTAGAATATAAATTAATAATAATTAATATACATAAAGTGCTAAAAGATAAACCTAATACGAGTACAAAAATTACTATGATGCGTCAAGAAACAAAGTAGGGTTCTCTGAGTTTGCGCCACCATTAAAACTCGAAAAGAAAAGACGAAGGGTAAATATGACGATCAATGGATGCATGTTATGGTGTATGATGTCGTTAGTAGAAGCCTTTCATCACACGTTCGAACATGGAGAACAAACTCGTCATAACATGTCAAGGGATGTTCATGAGTAGGATGGATCAGGTTTTCGATCTATATGATGGCGACAATCGGTATCTTAATCTGTAGTAGCATGTAGGCTCGATCAACTATCACATTATGGTGCATTGGTGTACGCTACATGCGTGAATGTAGCAAGCTTAATTGGACGTTCGTTCCCACTCTCAGTAGTTTCATGATCAAGTTTTGGGTTAAATTATCATCACACATGGAAATCGTTAGTAAACTTGGAGAAATAGGCCAAGTCACCAAAACGGGTGTTGCGTAGGTTAAGGAGAAGGCTATAAAGAGAGAACGGTGATGGTGCCTTTCGTTTGACATATACTGGTTTCGCCATTGTGCTTGTGGCAAACATCATCGATATAAAGGTAGGCTACTGTGAATATGCTCATATTGTTACTACGGTGAGAAGATGATTTTCATTGAAGTTTCGGGTAGTATGATGGACGTTTTCGAGGTCAGATTTATTATAAACTATAGCTCGTTCGTAGTTTCAACAATTATACGGTATATCGTTATTAGTATTATTAGGGGTGCGGGGAGGAACTAGGATATGTATGATCGAGTTTCTTACGAGTAATTGAGTCAAGTTGTGATTCAGGCTCTCATATTCGTGTTGTGTATGTAAATATAAATATGATGTTGAATATGGATGATCATGTAGCTTAGCAGAACTACATATATTTAAACGAAATAGTAAGGGATGGAAAAGTGTGATTTTTGTACTACTTTCTTTTAATATTTATTCATCAGGTTACTTTAATTAACAACCCATGTTCCATACTCATAATTAGTTTCGTACAATTGGTGGTAAGCAAAAGTGAGGAGTAATGTAGAAACTCGATCAATCGGGTAGGGGGGTTACTCTAGGAATATGCCTAATTACCATCTATATATTCCTCATATAAATTTACATACATGTATACTTGTAGGCAACTTTGTTGATGAGGAGTAAAAGCTTATGTCAAGATAAGGTAAGATAACATCTTTTATCACATGAGGGACAATAAAACATAGTTTTCATAATCTAACTTCCCCAAATTAATGTTTGTATGTTTATATATATTCGGGAATGAATAGGAGGTCACTATGGGGTTGATTATGACTACTATTGATGATGAATGGTAATCTTATGCATGCTATGACAAAATGATCATATGTTTATGTTATGAAATGATGTCATGATGGAATAAAGTAAATGATAAGCTCAAATGTATATGATGTAAAGATAAGACGATATGATGATAATACGATAAGATGTTATTGTGATACAACAATATGATGTCATGAATGATACATTGATACAGTTTTTTATGATTTGACGATGTGATGTTAATGTGCGATGACGATATGTTGATACTTATATGTCTTATGCTTGATTGCATGGCTTGAACACCTAGTCACTAGACTTCTATAGGTTTGCCATGGCACGTGCACGAGTAAGGGCCCTAAAGTAAAGAAAGATGTATGTGATTAGTTTAGGTGAAAGTGTAGCCTAAGCTAATATAAAGTAAAGAAAGATGTTGATATGTCGTATTTTATGCCCATTTCCCATAGCTTAAAGTGTCGTTTAGTAAGTTTTACGAGTCGTTTTCGTATACATTTGGTGCGTTTATGGTATTTGTTAGTGTTTAAGGTGGAAAACAGGTACCTAAGCGATATTTTGCAGAAAATGAAGTTCCTAGAGCAAAATAGGTGTTTACGGATGTTTCACGTGGCTCGCAAGTGAAGAAATGAAGAAAGTCAAATAGTCAATGCTGGTCAACCTAAAGGTGCGACGCACTTTCAATAGTGCGTCGCCGTTATTTGTGTCGAGGAAATAAGTGCTTCGCACCTCAGAAAATGTGCGACGCATATTTGCAATTGACGACAAGGCTAGTCAACAGAAGTCAAAGTCAAGAAAGTCAACCAAAATGTGCGACGCACTTAGTGAAGTGCGACGCACCTGGGCGCCGAATCTGTCCAGTTTTCTGCATCATATAAATAGCTGCAAAAACATTCCAAAAATCTATCTTTCACTTTTCAGACGATTTTAAGAGCTTTTCCTAGGGTTTATCTTTTTTTCATCATTGTGGAGGATCAAAGACTCGTTCGGAATCATTTCGTTATTCGTTTTTCAATCCTTTGTATTCGGTAACAATGAATTCTTTCGTTTTGATTTGTTATTTCATATCTAATATGAGTGGCTAATCGCCTTTTCATCCATCTTGATGGAGTGAGACATTATGTAGGGATTGCACAATATTTATTAATTCAAGTAATTTGATTTAACGTTTTTTCGTGAACTTAATCTATTAATTCTTTGTTACTCAATTATTGATTGCGGATGATTTGTGCTCATTGCTTAGTGACGACTAGGATTTGGGTATAAGTTATTTTGATTGCTTAGTTAGAAGCAATTGGTTCTATGACGGGTACGGTAGAGAGTAATCAATATTTGATAAGAATTAACGGGTTGACGGTTGGGTACAATCGATAGGCAAAATTGTTATCTAAAATGACCAAAACCATTGTTTAACTAGGGGAGTTATAAAAAGGCGTCTCGGTTTGAGTCTCGGTCATTAAATCACTAAATTGAATTTGAACTTCATCAAAAGTGTAATCCTAACATTTTGTTGAGCGAAATCAAGATGGGTGACCTTTAAATTCTTGTTTTAAACTACAATCTCTTTTTCGATTAATCCTTTGGGATTACTAATTTTCAACTAACTACTTGCATTGTGGCAACTCGGCCACAAAACCCCCCATTTTACTTGAATCATTAAACTTTTTACAAATGCTTGTTTAAGTCCTTGCGAACGATCTCGGCTTACCATTTTTCACTTACTGCATACGATCAGGTACACTGCCTGTGAGTGTGTAGTTATCAGTATTTTTCGGTAAATCGTGTTATAAATTTAAAGCTAGATTTCGCACATCAAGTTTTTGGCGCCGCTGCCGGGGACTTGAATTAAGTATTTGTGTTTGGTGATTCGATCCTTCCTTGCATTTATTTGCGAGGAAGTTATTTGTTTTAGCAAATTTATAATTATTTATTTTAGTATAGTTCTTGTAGTTTCTGGTGCGGTTAATGGTTTTTCTTGTAGTGTGTGTGCAGGAGCTGTGTTAGTGGATAAACACAAGGGCCTCGGGTAGAAAGTTAACCAGTCCTTTGTATAATCCCGGGAAGGTTAGAAGACGTTTGATCAAACCAACCAACACCGAAACCTCGGACACCAACAAAATAGACCCAGATACCGGAAACCGTGACCAACCGGACGTAGATTTAGATAAACATTTTTCAACAAAGGAGTCAACGTCCGGAAACCAATTAAGTACTAACTTTTCTGCAGGTAGTTTCTCTTTTAGAACTGGTGAAGATTCAGACGAGGAGGGGAAGTCAGACAAGGAAGATAAAACTGCTACTCCAAGTTCATCTGTAACTCCTCGAGTTAATCAACCAGCAAGAGTTGTAATGGGAGACGAACAACCGGTTAACAATAATAACCGGACTTATGGTGAGAGAAGAAGAGAAGTGCCAACGAACAGGGGCAATCCGATTCGCCCAGCAGCTACCGGGGTGACTTTCTCGATCAAAGGAAGTCATTTAAAGAGCGTGGAGGAAGAAAAGTTCGATGGTGTCACCAAGAATGATCCTTATGCTCATCTTGAAAGGTTTGAAAAAATTTGCAGGTTCTATCACTATGGAGCAAATCAAGATGATGTAGTAAAGCTTGAGCTTTTTCCACTTACTCTATGTGGAGAAGCTAAAGCTTGGCTGAAGGAACAACCCGATAATTTGTACACCACTTGGAATGAGCTTCGAGTTGGTTTCATTGATGAGTTCTATTCCGTAAGAACTCAAAGGAAGTTGGAGAATAAGATCCGGGGTTTCACTCAAGAAAGGGGTGAAGACTTAGTGGATGCTTGGAAGAGGTACAAAGAAATGATCAGGAACTGTCCGGGAGAAAATCTTGATACAGAAGCAATTGTGGAAATTTTCTATGATGGTTTGCTTAATAGATCTCGTAGGGACTTGGCAGGTACTTTTGGTGGTAGTTTGAATAATGTAACTCCGGCTGAGGGTTACAAAATTTTGGATGATATGGCCAAGGAGTTCTCGGATCGTGATGAGCTTGTGAGTAGGAAAGCAGATGGAAAGACTGTGGCACAGTTAGACAGTGGAACAGAATCTAGTTTGGTTGCTGAAGTGAAAGCTCTCTCGAAACAGATGAACGAGAGATTTGACAACCAAGATGCTAGGTTCAAAAGCATTGAAAGAGATGTCAAGGTGATAGCTGATGGATGTGACCACTGTGGAGACTTGCACTATTCGGAAGATTGTCCGGATAGACCCGCTCAAGAAGTTAGCTATGTCCAAAATCAGCAAGGGAATTTTAATCAGAATACCGGTTATTAAAACCGGTCATCAGGTACTTCCTACCCTTCTTCTAATTTTAATACTAATAATTCTGGTTTTGGTGGAAGCAGGTTTAGCAGGTACAATAGTCAGCAGAATGCAAATGCTGAATTGAGAGATATCATGAAGGATTTGGTTGGCACTCAGAAAGCGACTACAGAGAAGATGGCATCTCAATGGGATGCTATGACTACTAGATTGGATGGCTTGGCGAATAAGCTTGAGCAGAACTCGAAAAGTACTCAAGCCACATTTCAGGATATTGAAGCCTTACAAACCGAAGGTGTCTTATCCTCAACGGTTGAAGCAAGGGAAGATAAAGGAGAACTTCAAGAAGTTCGTTGATCTAATTCAGAATGTTAACATTACTGTTCCATTAGTTCATCTGCTTGCAGGTATGCCCAACTATGCAAAGTTTCTCAAAGATCTCATTTCGGATAGGAAGAAACTTCAAGAAGATAAAACGGCAGTCATGAGTGCCGAAGTGTCAGCGATAATAAAGAACGAGATACCCCCTAAGCTCGATGATCCAGGGAGTTTTCTTATTTCTTGTTCTTTTGGTCTTGAGTTATATAAGGCATTGGCCGATCTTGGGGCCAGCATTAATCTAATGCCTTATTCAGTTTATAAAAAGTTGTCTCTTGGTGCATTGACCCCAACCCGTATGAGCATTAGGCTCGCGGATAGATCTTTCCAATATCCCATGGGGATAGCGGAAAAGTTACAGATTAAGGTGGGTCACTTGATATTTCCGGTGGATTTCGTTATTTTGGAAATGGAGGCGGACATTAATGTGCCTCTAATTTTGGGCCGACCATTCCTCATGACCACGGATGCTATCATCCGAGTCAAGGCTAAGGAAATTTCCTTAGGTGTCGGTAATGACCGGGTTGTGTTTAATGTTGATAAAGCTCTTAAGCATCCATACTCATGTGATGAATCTTGTTTTAGGATCGATGTGATTGAGGAGGAAGATGCTTTGGAAAAGGAGCTTATGGATTATTTGGATATGGAGGATGGACAAGCTGTTCTAGCTTGTAGTGAAGAAGAGCATGAGTTGATTGAAGAAATGATGCACGAAATCATGGCTCTTAGTAGTGACGAAACTCCACCGGAAGATGAATCTTTCGAAGAAATAAAAGTTGATGGAAGCATGCGTGTGCCAACATCGGTTGAGAGTCCTCCAACCGACTTGGAACTAAAGCCACTTCTGGATCACTTGGAGTATGCATATTTGGAAGGTACATCTCTTCTTCCCGTTGTTATTTCATCTTCTTTGATGGAGGATGAAAAGTCTAGACTTATTACCGTGTTGAAAGCCCATAAAAAGGCCTTTGCATGGAAGATTTCCGACATCCCGGGTATAAGTCCAGAATTTTGTAAGCACACAATTAATTTTGTCGATAATGTTAAACCTGTTGTGCAAAGACAACGGAGATTGAATCCAAATATGAAGGATGTTGTTAAAAAAGAAGTTTTGAAATTGTTAGATGCGGGAATCATATTCCCCATCTCTGATAGTTCATGGGTGAGTCCGGTACATTGTGTTCCGTAAAAGGGTGGGATGAGTGTTGTTTTAAATGACAAAAATGAATTAATTCCCACAAGAACTGTCACGGGGTGGAGTGTATGCATTGACTATCGGAAGCTGAATGATGCGACCCACAAAGATCATTTCCCTTTACCATTTACTGACCAAATGCTCGAACGGCTCATCGGAAATGAGTATTTCTGCTTTTTAGACGGGTTTTCTAGGTATTTCCAAATACCCATAGACCCGAAAGATCAAGAGAAGACCACCTTTACTTGTCCCTATGGCACTTATGCCTATAGGAGGATGCCTTTCGGTCTTTGTAATGCACCCGGTACTTTCCAACGTTGCATGAATGCCATTTTTCAGGATATGATAGAAACTTCCATGGAAGTCTTTATGGATGATTTTTCTGTTTTTGGTAATTCATTTGAAAATTGTTTGAAGAGTTTTGACAAAATGTTGGAGAGGTGTGAGCGGGCACACTTGGTCTTGAATTGGGAGAAATGTCACTTTATGGTTAAGGAGGGTATTGTTTTGGGACATAAAGTTTCTAAAGAAGGGTTAGAGGTAGACAAAGCTAAAATTGATGTAATAAGCAAATTACCTCCACCTACAAATGTTAAGTCGGTTAGAAGCTTTCTTGGTCATGTCGGGTTTTACCGGAGGTTTATTAAAGATTTTTCTAAAATCACTAGACCCATGACTAATTTGTTAGAGAAGGATGTCCCGTTTGTTTTTCATAAAGATTGTCTTGATGCATTCAACTTGCTTAAAGAGAGTTTGACCAATGCCCCTATTATGACTCCACCCAATTGGTCCTTACCATTCGAGTTGATGTGTGACGCTAGCGATTATGCCTTGGGGGCCGTTTTAGGCCAAAGGGAGGATAAGCATTTCCGCCCTATTTCGTATGCTAGCAAGACTTTGAACCCGGCTCAACAGAATTACACCGTTACTGAGAAAGAGTTGTTAGCTGTGGTATATGCTTTTGATAAATTCCGTCCCTACTTGGTCCTTAATAAGACCATTGTCTATACTGACCACTCTGCCCTAAGGTACTTGTTCACGAAACAAGATGCCAAGCCCCGTTTGATTCGTTGGGTCTTGCTTTTGCAAGAATTCGACATTGAAATTAAAGACAAAAAGGGGGCAGAGAATGTGGCAGCTGACCATCTTAGTAGGCTCGAAAATCCTCACCGTAAGGAATTACAAGAGCATGATATTAATGATGATTTTCCTGATTGAATTTTTTATGAAGATTGAACAGGGTCCTTGGTTGGCTGACATTGCTAACTATGTTAGTTCAGGTGTAATTCCTGATAATATGTCGAAGCAAGATAGGAGGAAACTTCTCACCGAGGCCAAACATTATTTTTGGGAAAATCCGTTTTTGTTTAAAATTTGTGCAGATGGGATGATAAGAAGGTGTGTAGCGGAAGATGAAACACGCCAAATTCTGGAAGCTTGTCACCATGGGCCTACCGGTGGACATTATGGAGCTGCAGTTACCGGTAAGAAAGTTTTTGATGCTAGATTTTATTGGCCTACCGTGTTCAAGGAAGCACAAACATTGGTAGAAGTTTGTGATGTGTGTCAGCGACAAGGTAACATTTCTAAACGTGATGAAATGCCTCAAAACTTTATTCAGGTATGTGAAGTTTTCGATGTTTGGGGTATAGATTTTATGGGACCTTTTCTTCCATCAAATAGAAATGTGTATATACTTGTCGCTGTTGATTATGTTTCAAAGTGGGCCGAGGCAAAAGCCTTGCCAACGAATGACGCACATGTCGTCATTCATTTCTTGAAAAAGCTTTTCTGTAGGTTTGGTGTGCCTAAGGCCTTAATCAATGACCGTGGAAGTCATTTCGTGAATCACCAACTCGCTAAGGTGCTTAAGAGGTACGGTGTAAATCACCGTTTTTCAACCTCATACCACCCGCAAACGAGTGGCCAAGTCGAAAACACGAATCGGGCACTTAAAAGAATTCTTGGGAAGACCGTAGGAGATAACCCGAAGTCTTGGTCCACCAAGCTTGATGATGTTCTATGGGCATTTCGGACCGCCTACAAAACACCGATTGGGACTACCCCATTCCGGTTGCTTTTTGGCAAGACTTGTCATCTTCCTATAGAAGTTGAGCATAAGGCCCATTGGGCGCTCAAGAATTGCAACATGGACCTAGTGGAAACCGGTGAGTTGAGATCGATGCAACTTAATGAGCTAGATGAACTTAGGATGTATGCTTATGATAATTCTTTGTTATATAAGGAACGAACTAAAGTATGGCATGACCGTAGGCTTAGGAAAAAGGATTTTAAAGCCGGTGACAAAGTTTTGTTGTTCCTTTCCAAGTACAAGTTTAAGCAACCCAAGTTGACATCTAGGTGGACCGGTCCGTTTGTGATCAAACATGTGTATCCGTCTGGTTATGGGGAATTGTTTAAATCGGATGGTACTTCTTTTATTGTTAATGGTCACAGGTTAAAGCTTTATCATCAGGAGGAAGAAGATGTGGGAACCGTCGTTCATGAGGTTCCATTTTTCGAGATTAAGCAATGAAGGAAACTTCGAGTCTAGCTAAAGACTCGTAAATAAACGAAGCGCTTTGCGGGAGGCAACCCGTGATTTGTGTTTTTATTTTTTCTGTTGAAATTTTAATGTTTTTAAGGTGTTTATGTCGAGTATTGCAGGTCTGGTGGTTCTCTACGCAAACCGGTAAGTCTTTCGAGGACGAAGCAAAAGGTAAGTGTGGGGGAGACCCGGTGCGACGCATTGTCAAAAGTGCGTCGCACTTTTTGTATAGACTGTATGGGCGACGCACTTTCAGCAAGGTGCGAAGCACATGAATACTCATAAAATAAAGGGGTGTGACGCACTGTCAGATTGTGCGATGCACTGCCACGTGTCATCAGAAAATTCGAAAAAAAAAAGAAAGAAAAAATATTTAATTAAAATGGGCGACGCACTTCCAAAAGTGCGACGCAGTGATGGTCAGATCCGGTCAAATGGGATAAGAGGATAGGGTTTTCTCACTTTTTACTTTTTACTTTTTACCATAAACTCTTCCTATCTTTTTCTCCCACAAGCAAGACCATCCGATTTTTCTCAGTTTTCTCTTTAATTTTCGATTTTATTCTTATCTTCATCTTAATCATGACAAGAACTGGAAAGGTTAGATTTTCTTTTTGTTCAATTTTTATTTTCTTATTTATTCTTTAGGTTTTGGTTTTGAATAAATCTTGTGGTGAATTGATGGATTATAGAAGAGAAACATTGATTAAGGTCGAGGGTTGTAATGTTAATTGTTAATTAAAGATATTCTTGAAACAAATCTTTAGGGATTAAAGTTTTATGAATTTATTGTTTTTATTATTAAACCCTCGATCCCAGAAACCCAGAAAAACGTATGAGTACGACGCACTTTCACAAGTGCACCGCAGTGTGATGTAGTTATGAGGGCGACGCACTTTCGCAAGTGCGAAGCAGTAATTCATTACGAAGTTCGGACTGCTTCGCAGTCCACCCAAAGTGCGACGCACTTTTGGGTGTTTCATCTCTGACCAGTTTAGAGCTTTTGTATCGCAATATATATATCGGGTTTTGATTGTTCGCGATTTTGTTTGATTGTAGGCTGCTGCTACAGGTACTAGCCGTAACCCAAGGCGTGCAACTTCTTCATCCCACACAGGTGAAGAAACATCCGACTCGGCACAAGCTCAAGCTGCCATTGCTTCCGTTCCCGCCCTTTCTGCTCATCAGTGGCTCACTTGGCCTCGCGCTTCGCAAGAGCAGAAAGCCGCCTATAATGCACGGTTAGCAAAATTTCTTTCCAAAGACTTGGAAGCACCTAAGTATCTACCTTCGAGTATGCTTGATATGCTTGCAATTAGGAGAGATATTGAGGGATTTCTTAGGTTGGTCGGGGTAGGAAATGATGAGCATAACAACCCTAGGGAACAGGAATTTCGACTTTGGTATGATATTTTTGGAAATTGGGAATCGGTTTGTCGGGAATGGTGCTTGGAGTTTTACTCCACAATTAATGTTAGTCGGATTGATAAGGTTCAGGATGTCTTTGCTGAAAAATGCATTCATTTTAGATGTGGAGGACGGGATAGGTCCTTAACTATAGCCGAGTTTGGGGTTGCAACTGGAATGTATACCCAGGATTTGTTGGATAATAATCTGTTGTTTAGGCAGCTTCTTAACAATGCGGCTAGGACCGGTTTAGGTTTTTCGGATGGTAGTCAAAAGCTCTACTATAAGCAGATTTCAGGAGGTGTTGATTGGGAAAATGGCATTGGGGCGCGTCACATCAAGTCGCCCATTCTTAGATTGTTTTTGAAGATGATTGTGTATTTGGTTGTTCATAGATCTAATCAGAGGGACAGTATATTTGGAAGACATGTGGTTAATGCGGATGTTTCATGAGGGTGCTCCTTACCGATTGGCTTGTCCACCATACATGGTGGCAAAGCATATGGGTACCCGTGGTATGAGGGATCGAAAGTTGGTATGTGGTCATTATGTCACTCGGTTAGTTAAGTATTTTGGCTGTGAAAATGATAAGGCCAATGCAGCTTATAACTTGAATTGGAAGGATATGGAAGAGTTTGAATACACTGATCTGAAGCGGTTTGGGTTATTGAAGAAGCAATCTCATAGGGATTTATACTCTTTGATAGATTTCGGTGATGTGGCCCCCGAGGATGAGGAAGGGGATGATGGAGATGATGTTGATATGGAGGAAGCTGCTGAGGAGGAACCTGAAGCAGTGAGACGTCCTAAGAGGCGTGTTGCTTCCACTGCGGGAGTTTCTACTTCTTCCGCTGTTCCTCCCACTGATATTGATCTCTCATCCCTTCAGTCTTTAATGGATAGGATGTATGCGGACCAGCAGGCCTTTCATACTAGGATGGACAGTTTTAGAGAGGATGTTGGTGGAGACTTGACGATGTTGGGTTCTGGGCTTGGTAGGGCAGTTTATGACTCACGCCGCTACCAGCCCATGTGGGAGTCTCAGCTTAGAGGCCAGGAGTTCACCCCACCTGTTGATCTGCCAGACTACCATCCACCTGCTATGTTCATACCGCACCAGAGAGTTACTCATGATGGTGGCTTTTATTTCCCTCCAGAGCATGTGGTGGAGGAGGCTCCACGTCATGATCTTGGTGCACTTGGACCGGATATGCCTGTCCGTTTTGGTTCTTTTACAGGTACATACGCTGGCATGGATGTAACGCAGACTGGAGCTACAGAGCGTACCTTCGCGGAGCAGGTGGTTGGGTCATTTTTCGACTATGGTAACCTCCCTGGTTACCAACACTACCCACCTCACCCGCCACCACAGTGAGATCTTTTGTTTGCAGGTTGAAGGATGAAAAGCTGTCAGTTCGCTGTTTTGATGGCTTGTATGATTTGCTTGAACAATTTAATTTTCCGTACTTTTCATTTATATTTGCTTGGTTTGTAATCCACCCTACGGGGTGATGAGACATCGTATTTTCCTTTCCATTTCCGTAGAATAAGTAGGTTGGAATGTTGCATGCTTCACGATTATATTAGTATGTTGGCTTTATTTGTGTTCATGTGTGATAGCAAGGTTGTCATATGCATATGCTGGCAGTAAGTTCAGCGCTCATTATTCTTGTGGCATCATTCGGGCATGGAACACCACTTATACCCGGCAAGTTTTTCTTGTTCTTATTTTGGCTTTTTAGTTTACTTTTTCCTATTTCCCTTATTTGGCTTAGTTTCTTGGACATTGAGGACATTGTCCAACTTAAGTGTGGGGGGGAGGTAAATAGGAAAAAGTCAGGTATTTTTGAAGATTTTGCATGTTTGTCCTCGTAGTTAATTGCTTTTGTCACCTAATTACAGATATAAATGAGCAATGTAACTACACCTTGGTAATACCTTTAATATGTGGAATGTGTTTTGACTGATTAACGTGACATCCCTTCTGGATTAATAACATTACTAGCATGCTTATAGCACCAAAACACCCAAAAGTGTGAGATTGATTGATTCATTGCTAGTTATGATAGGTGTTGCGGTTTTGGAACTATTAACTTCGTAAATTTGTCCCTCTCTTAGGCTTTCGGATTTATCCGGGAGTAAGGGTCTCTTTTTGAGCTCTGAACTAGGATGTGCAAGTTTGAGGTTGATTTTCCATTTCCGAGTTATTTCATTTTCTATGAGTGTGCCGGTGATTGCGTTGATTCTAGAACTTGTCCTTGTTGATCGTTCTGTTATCTTGCTAGATGATAAAGAGGCAAATTTAGGATAAAACCTTTGTTCTTTGTTCATTCACCTTTTTGTTTCGTAAAAAATTTGTTATGTGCATGTTTTGTAATGTGCTTAGTAGCTAACTGCTCTGGTTAGTGAACCACCCGTTGAAAACCCGTATGTTGCACTCACTTTTAGTGCAAGAAACAATAGAAAACTTGTTGTCACTAGCCTGTTCTTTGTTATTAAATCTACCTAAAAATAAACCTTTCCTCGCCATACCGATAGTCGAAGTCCTGGCGGGTTATTGGTTGCCTTTGCTAGATTGGATGGTTTGCGTTTTGCCTTATTATGTCGGGTCGGGATATTCTTATCTTATGGGGGTAGTTTGATTTCGTCATGGTTTTTGGAAAAGTCTAGATTGTTAATCTTAGCATCTTTTGTAATGATTTGTCACTGTTTCTTAAATTTTGTAAGAGAATACCAATTAGTCTGAGTAAAAGTAGCTCACAAAAAAAAGAGAGAATAAAAGAATTGAAAAACAGAAAAAATATATATATATATATAAAAATGAAAAAAGAAGCTTGGGCTGTCAGTTGGTATATCTCCCTTTTGTCAAATCATTTTATGTAAGTTGGTACGTCGTTTAAAACCAACGAAGTGTTCTTAAATTGATATATTTGATTAGAGTGTTTGAGGTTGGCAAGTTTGTTGAAGTCAACACGGTTAGATTTGGTTGATAGGTTGTTTGATTGTCATACACCACAATGGTGTCGGTTTTTGGATCGTTCTATTGGGGTATGGTCGGGATAACTTCTTGGGATATGGACCGTTGGCAACTAATGACATGGGTTTGTTTGGACTAGACTATATGTGAAAAATTTGTTAAATGTTGTGTTAGTCCATTATTTAACACTACTTGTTACCAAAATTTCCATACCTTGTTCAAATACCTTGTTTAACCTTAAAATGTTACAACCCTTAAAGTCTTCTTTTGATAGACGTTATAGGGCGCATGCGCCTTGACGACTTAGGAACGATCCTTGTACAAGCCTATGGTTAAAAGATTATGCATCACAACTTGGCTATTGAGTGATTATTCGAATATTCAACCCCAAAAGAAAGTTAGTTGGAGTAGGATAGGCGAGATATCACTTGCTCGTTTCATTTGTGCTTAGTCGTGTTATTGAGGCTTGTATATCAGTCAAATATTGTCAAACGTTCCGGTTTTCATTTAAGATTAAAAATGCCTAACCATTTATTCACATTCTTAATTATGGTTAAGCTTTTTTTTGATAACTGAAATGTGGTTCCATAAAATACCAACGATTGATTCGTTTTTAGTTTTGGATTTGCTTGAGGACAAACAAGGTTTACGTGTGGGGGGATTTGATATGTCGTATTTTATGCCCATTTCCCATAGCTTAAAGTGTCGTTTAGTAAGTTTTACGAGTCGTTTTCGTATACATTTGGTGCGTTTATGTTATTTGTTAGTGTTTCAGGTGGAAAACAGGTACCTAAACGATATTTTGCAGAAAATGAAGTTCCTGGAGCAAAATAGGTGTTTACGGATGCTTCACGTGGCTCGCAAGTGAAGAAATGAAGAAAGTCAAATAGTCAATGCTGGTCAACCTAAAGGTGCGACGCACTTTCAATAGTGCGTCGCCGTTATTTGTGTCGAGGAAATAAGTGCTTCGCACCTTAGAAAATGTGCGACGCATATTTGCAATAGACGACAAGGCCAGTCAACATAAGTCAAAGTCAAGAAAGTCAACCAAAATGTGCGACGCACTTAGTGAAGTGCGACGCACCTGGGCGCCGAATCTGTCCAGTTTTCTGCATCATATAAATAGCTGCAAAAACATTCCAAAAATCTATCTTTCAATTTTCAGACGACTTTAAGAGCTTTTCCTAGGGTTTATCTTATTTTTCATCATTGTGGAGGATCAAAGACTCGTTCGGAATCATTTCGTTATTCGTTTTTCAAGCTTTTGTATTCGGTAACAATGAATTCTTTCGTTTTGATTTGTTATTTCATATCTAATATGAGTGGCTAATCGCTTTTTCATCCATCTTGATGGAGTGAGACATTATGTAGGGATTGCACAATATTTATTAATTCAAGTGATTTGATTTAACGTTTTTTCGTGAACTTAATCTATTAATTCTTTGTTATTCAATTATTGATTGCGGATGATTTGTGCTCATTGCTTAGTGACGACTAGGATTTGGGTATAAGTTATTTTGATTGCTTAGTTAGAAGCAATTGGTTCTATGACGGGTACGGTAGAGGGTAATCAATATTTGATAAGAATTAACGGGTTGAGGGTTGGGTACAATCGATAGGCAAAATTGTTATCTAAAATGACCAAAACCATAGTTTAACTAGGGAAGTTATAAAAAGGCGTCTCGGGGTACCGGTCTTAATAATGAAACTAGTTATTACAAGAGAATAAAATAAGTTGTTAACTTGATGGGAACGGGGTTGACAATAGATTTGAGTCTCGATCATTAAATCACTAAATTGAATTTGAACTTCATCAAAAGTGCAATCCTAACATTCTGTTGAGCGAAATCAAGATGGGTGACCTTTAAATTCTTGTTTTAAACTACAATCTCTTTTTCGATTAATCCTTTGGGATTACTAATTTTCAACTAACTACTTGCATTGTGGCAACTCGGCCACAAAACCCCCCATTTTACTTGAATCATTAAACGTTTTTACAAATGCTTGTTTAAGTCCTTGCGAACGATCTCGGCTTATCATTTTTCACTATACTGCATACGATCAGGTACACTGCCTGTGAGTGTGTAGTTATCAGTATTTTTTGGTAAATCGTGTTATAAATTTAAAGCTAGATTTCGCACATCAGATGTATGTGATTAGTTTTGGTGAAAGTGTAGCCTAAGCTAATATAATAAAGAAGTCTCGAGTATATGTAAAGTCTTGTGTTAAGCTTAACCCATGCTAGTTCTTCGGAGCTAGTGTGCACGTGGTCACGTGGTGTGGGAATCTAGATACCTCCCCGTGGCATAGTTATGTTTGAGTGTATCCGGGTGGAGTAACTAACCACTACACGCGCAAAGTTCAAACGGTATACTCAGTTGGATCGACTTTGTCTTTCCTTAACGACGATGATGAACCACCGTAAGGTCTACCCATCAAGTCGGGTGTGAGGATCCCATGTAAGGTCTTATGGCCGCCTACACACAACCCCACATCCCTACGTATGTGTGGCTTATGTCACATAGCCTATGTCTAGGCAAAAGAAAGAAAAGTAAAGAAAGATAAGAAATAAAGAAAGTAAACAAAGATCAAAAGTAAAGCTTTATGATGATAGGCACATTTAGGATTACGATGAATTCCTAATGTGTTAACTTATGTAAGTTTCTTTAATGTTGATGATATGATCTTGCTAATGTATGATGTGATGGACACCATAGTAATGTGGTGATCTTAAAGTGCTATGGCGAATATGTGATATTAACATTATGAAATGTTTTTGTTAATATATAATGAATTGACAATGTTTTTATAAACTCATGTTATCTTACTTAGCTTTTAAAGCTAATACTTGCTCTTTTGAAAAACGTTGTTCCCTCAGGTTAAGCAGGTTGAGCTAGTGAAACACTTAGCTTGGTGAGGCGGGTAGTTACTATGAAGAAGACATTTAGTTTTCCCGCTTAGTCATATATGTTAGCCTTATGATGATTGGCTACTATTAATATGACTTATGTATTATTTACATTGGCAATTATGTTGGTGCCAAATCTAGATTATCCTATACTATTTTAATGATAAGAATGTTGTAACACCATTTTTATAAATGAACTATCCATTAAGGGTTAGTTATGTTTTAAGGATTCTGTTTTCCGCATTTCTAAACGCCGTTAGGCAAATGTTTTTGAAAATCCAGATTTTAAAATGACGGGTGTTACATAAGGTGATGACTATACCTAATGTTAAAGTAAAGTGTGAAATGTGGGAAACCTTTCTAGCTGTAGTGTTAGTGCGTAAAAAGTAAGAAAGATATAAATACGTGGGAAACGCTATATAGCTAAATATGTGAGATTGACGTGGGAAGTGTTAAGCTTAACCCGTGCTAGTTTATACCAAGCTAGTGCGTACGTGGTCGCTTGAGTGGCTCCTTGCGGCATAGTTACGTGGGACTAATATTTTCGGGTGGAGTGACTAACCACCAATGTTAAAAGCATTACGGGATACTATGGAAATGACATTGCCTTTCCTAAAAGTTAAGACGTAGGAAATCGTGCTAGTTGTAAAGCTAGTGCGTAACATGTAAGATATAAGAATAAGTTGATTTAGATAATTACAAGAATATGTGAGAAAGATGTACATGTAATTTAAGACGTGGGATTACAATATGACGTGAGATTAAGTAAAATATGCGAGATGTATGATTTAACGATGGATATGCACAATTAGGAGTAAATACTCTACATGTGCTATACGTATATATGTGATATCTTTATGTGTGATATGCCAAGATATGATATGAAGTTACGTTTAAGTGGTAAGTCTATGTTGATATGATACAAGATATTGATTAAGATGTGAGTATATGATGTATATGTTGATATGAAATGAAATGTGATGCAATGTGGGAAAAGGGAAGTGTGGGTTGATCTATGACTGTTGTGGATGATATGTAATGTGATTATGTTTTGATAAGTAAAATATGACGAAGATTTATGAAAGTAAAATGAAGAACGTTTTATCAAAATGTGTGTATTTTACTTAGCTAATTTTATTAGCTAACATTTGCTTTTATGAAAATGTTGTGTCCTTCAGGATAAGTAGGTTTGAGCTAGAGAAAGATTTAACTCGTGAGATGGGTAGATGCAATAAAGAAGATTAGCATAGAGTGTTGAATACTTAAACTTCCCATAGCCTATGTTTCGGCTACATTAATGAATGACATTTATGTTTGTGCCAATACTTGGATTTCATTCATATTGTTTTGATGACGCACGTTAATAACGCCATTTTATAAAGGTACCATCCGGTTACGGACGGAGAAGTTTTAAAGTGATCCTTTTCCGCTACGTTTTAAACACCGGTTGACAAAAGTTTTGTTAAATCCAGGTTTTAAAATGACGGGTGTTACATATAAAATTGGGAGAAAGCTAATCACAAATTATGTTACTGTATCTTAGTATATAACTTAGTTTAATTAACCTTAAGTAATATGTTATGACATGGAAGGGTCACCAACGTAAATTAGTAAAAAATAGTGTTTGTAATTTGTTAGTTATCATAGTATTTTTTACCTTCTATTGTAAAATGAGATGCTTCTAGGTTGTCGTAGACATGATATGTGTCATGTATATTCACTTGGTTATTATTAGTTTTTTTTTAAGTAGAAATTCACTAAAGACACAATAATTAATTAGAGTAAACCTTTACGATTTGATGATTTGAACTCAGGTCTCCCTATCTTTCAAGCCTTCATTGAAAAAGTTTTCCTTTGCCACTAGGTTATTAACACAAATGTCACTTGGTTATTATTAGCTTAGTACGTCTTTATGTGGTTCTTCCACATTGTAATGCTTACCGTATGATATAATATTTATATCGTGTAAACCTTTTCATTCATAACTTTTTTTTTGGATTAATTTAAGAGCATTAAAAAAAAATAAGAATGGACCGTTCTAAAAATAATAAATAATAAAAAAATAACCAATGAAGGATGTTTGAAGATTGCAAATGACCATATTTGTAAATCAAGTAAGACTTCGATCCATTAAAAGAGTGCATGTGTTCTCATATTTGCTGAAAACTGACGTAAATTCTGCGATCACTTACATCCCAATAATAATAAAACCATGCATCGTTTGTTTCTATCTATCTATCTATCTATCTATCTATCTAGTTTACAAAAAATGACCATGGAAGAGGATCATCATCAGTCAAAAACTTGTGTAGTAGTCGGGGGAAGAAGCTTCATAGGAAAATATCTCGTTGTTCGGTTATTAAAACAGGGTAATTGGATCGTTCGTGTTGCAGATTCGGCAGAGTCTCTTAAACTGGATCATTCAGAGTCGCTTCTTACTCGTGCTATTTCTACTGGCCGTGCTTCTTGTTCTCATCTTGATCTTCGTCTTAAAACCTCTATCCTCAATGGTACCATTAATTAACTTTCATTCTTTCTATTTATTTATTTCTCATATTTGTTATCGTTTAATTAAGGGCTCTTTAATTAATTGTTTTTATAAGGGCCCGTGTATAATTTTTCGTGTCTTCATCGAATTGATTCACCATTTTTCATCATCGATCATTGTAACCAAAAGTTGTATGTGTTTAAGTCCAACACTTCCATGCTCTTCCAACCAAGTACTTCAAGATTCTAAAACATATCCTTTGTTTAAGTGTGACATAAAAATACAAACATTTACTATACAGGTTATTTAAATGCCGTATCTATATAAGACGGAAGCAAACAATATGTGTTTGTGTCTATCACGAACCTGCTTTTCTATGCAGCTATTGAAGGTTCAGAAGTCGTATTTTACATGGATGATATGGATTCTTGTAATCAAGATTTCTATTCTGGTTATGCAATAATTGTTCAAGGTTGATCATTACATCACCTTAAAATTGATTGTCTTCTATTCAATACAGTTTTGTTGTTGGTCTTTTGATCGATTTTATTTATTGGACGTTATTTAGGTGCAAAAAATGTGATCAATGCTTGTCGCAGATGCAATGTTAAGAGGCTAATATATAACAGTACCACAGAAGTAGTGTTTGATAATGCACATGATATATGCAGTGGAAATGAGACAATGTTATATTCTTCAAAAGTATTTTCTCATCTGCTCTATTTTTATCCCTTCTTTTTTACATGGAGTATAGTCTACTATTCAGAAGTAACCGGTATAATTCTTTGGTGTCGCAAAGTTTAAGGATTTTTATAGTGAACTCAAGGCTCAAGCAGAGGCATACATTTTGCTAGCTAATGACATTGATGGACTTCTTACTTGTGTTTTGCGCCCTAGTAATGTTTTTGGTCCCGGAGACAAAGTTCTGCTGCCAAATCTCATTGAAGTTGCGAAATCCGGCTGGGCAAAGGTTTGAAAACTACACATTTTTTTTTTTTGTTTTTTTAATTAATTTTCAAATGCATTGCTTCTTGTTAGACTTCAGTTGTAATGACTCTAACCATTGATGGAATAGGATTGCATTTACATGTTTTCTAAACTCTTGTCCGTTTTGTTGTTATAAGGAAGTATGTTTTTGGCTTATTCTTTATATATGTAATAGAGTCTCTCATTCCAGTTCATTATAGGGAGTGATCAGACCTTTTCTGACTTTACCTATGTTGAAAATGTCGCTCATGCCCATATCTGTGCTGAAACTGCTTTGACCTCCCATACGCTATATGTATCCGGAAAGGTAGCATTATATCTTGCTCTCCTTATTCTTTCTTCTCTATGATGATTGATATCATTGACTAAATGTTTAGGCCCAATATATGGTAGGTATTCTTTATCACTAACTTTGAGCCGACCAGCTCTTGGAAATTTGCTTTATGTATGCTGGAGGGGTTAGGCTATTACAGGTAATCTTTTGCTTTTGCAAAAAAGAGTTTCATAAGTAACAGATTAAGTTCTAGTTCTACACACATTATTAAGTAGTTAGAAAGTCAGCATATATATCAAACAGATGGTTAATTGCACAAATGTCTCATAGAGCTGATTTATTAAGAATCGATCAAATGGGTTTTGAGCTATGATCCTTGTATATGATTGCAGGCCTCTCGTCAAACTTCCAGCTGTGGTTGTGAGTTCAATTGTCTATCTCATAAAATGGATGCATTCAAATATGAACTCTGTAGATATTAAGAATGTTCCAGTTCACAATATACTCCAATTAATGTTGCACACCAGAACTTACAATTGTTCTGCAGCAGAGCGACATATTGAATACTCACCAATCGTCTCACTTGATGTAAGTTTTAACTGTTCAACTTATGTAAATAGCTGGCACTCTTTTTTTTTTTTTTGTAAGGGACGGTGTGACGATAAAACGAAATGTAGACTCTACTTTAGTGAGTTGATTGAAATACGTATATGATCTTCATTCTCATATACTCTTTCGTTGATTGTCGAATATACAGGATGGTATCACACTGACTGTCAAATCATTCACTCATCTAGCAAAGGAGTTGCCTTGTACTGTACCTGAAGACTTAATTGAACAATCAAACATAGAGAAGCTGCTGGGGAGCGGAGAAGGTAATAGAACCATCATTAATCTATATTAAGTTACATGAGTTTCTGACATTTCTATAAGTTTTGACTTATTTTCCACCTAAGGTTTCAGTATGTATATGCACATATATGTTTATATACTTTCTACTAGAAGGGGAAAGCACACTAACTAAAAATTGGTATTGGTGTTTAGACTAAATTGCTTAACTACAATCTTTCCTGATATAATTAAACAAGTGATTCCATTATATGATTTTATTTGGATGCAGTTGCAGATATTTTATTGTGGAGAGATGAGAAGAGATCATTCATATCCTTTCTTGGAGTGACTTTTCTATATTACTGGTTTTGTTCATGTGAAAGAAGGTTTATCTCCTCCACTTGTCAATTTCTGGTGCTCATCATAGTTGTGCTTTTTGGATATGCTAAATTGTTACCTAAAGTCAATGGATATGCTAGATTGTCATCTAAACTGTAAGTGAAACTCATAAAGAACACATAAATCCTTCATCCGCTAAAGCATTGTAGTTAATTTTATTTGATTCATGAGTGTGTTCTGCATGTTGAAGGCGGGGGCGTTCAATCTCAAGCAGCTTACCATGTTTTGAGGTATCAGAAATGTCTGTAAGGAGTTCTGTTAGAACCATGGCAACTATATGGAATGGAGTTGGTCATTTTGCTAAATCATTGGCTGAAGGTAATAATTGGAGTTTGTTTTTCAAGGTACTAACCAATCTAAAATTCCATGTTTGTACATACGTTCTAATTATCTGTGATTAAAAAGTTATAATGCTAGATTTTTTGAAGGGCTTTGTATACCATTTTTTTTTTATAATAGTTAACAACATAGATATGTCGAATATTATAAATCCCCTTAAGGCAGGATTTTGTCTGAGCACCTAATAAGCATATACACGTATTAAAAAACATATATTGAGCGAATAATACTAACACCGACACCATTGGAAAGCTTGCTAGAGGCTTGGACATACTTCCCACTTTAATCCAAATTTCAATCTACCAATTGAATGCCTATAAGTAGTTGAATGTCTCTCGCGGATAATACTGATACTCGATGATTGAGAGCTATGAACCAGAACCCCATATATTGGAATAAATCCCAAAAGTCTAATTTCACTTATTTTCTCTAGACACATATAACTTTTTAGTTTTCTCACAGATCATTTCTTTCTTTGCAACACCTTTGATGTTTTCCTTACCCCCACAGGTTATAGTCTCAGTCTATCTATTCAAATTGCTCGTCGTGAACCACTTTCCCACATCAATGGGAATCGGTATGGACTTTTTACATTACCTTGAAGAATAACCTATGTTAACTAACATTTCACTAGAGGCAATAGATCTAAATTAATTCCTAACAGAACTGAAAGACACCAAGACTCTCCTCCCAAACCCCTAAAGCTATGTTATACCACTGTGTCTAGACTCTAGAGGTAAGCAATATAGTCTGGTTGGCTAATAAGTTGGGGATGGGACATGCATTAGTATGTCGAAATGGGTCGGGCTCGGTTGACCCGCAACCTTCCATATTCTTTACTTTTGAATCTTACCAAACAATGCATTATTTGACTGGTTGAATTATGTCCTTCATTTGAGTTTTACCACTTGATGCAGGGCTGGCCTTTTCGTTTGTTTTCTTCTTTGTTTATGAGCAACATGATGTGGAAATCGATGGATTAGTAGGGGTCGTATATGAAATAACAAGGCAATGCATCTTATATGTGACCAGTCCTCTACCAATGCCATCACCATCTCCTCTATGTATCAACACCACTAAATCTACAAAACCAAAGGATCAGAGATAAATGCAGTGATATGATTTGTAAGATTTCTACATAATATTGAAGAGAACACTATCCCTTTTTGCAAGCATTATATATATATATATATGTATATAACGTCATAGAGTTACAACAAACATCCAAACACTTGAACGCTCTTTAAACTAATATTTATTTCTATATTAATGCACTTCCATATATGGACCACCCTGCACTACATTGGTTAATTATGTAGACAATGTTGTGGTACTCTGTAATCACTCCCAGCTAAAAGCAATTGGACTGCTAACAGTGTATTTTCCACCAGTCCATACAAGACGACCATAGCTGATACTTCCTGAAGGCAAAGAAGTAGCAGTGAAGGTCACAGTATACACCTTCTTCTCATTTTTCTTGACGAATTTTAGCACTTCTGGCTCTACTTTGATTTTCACAGCCACAGTCTTTGAGGATACTACAACCCTGTATGTTTCTGGAGTGCCAACATTAGTCAGAGTCCTTGTGTACTTAACAATGGTTTGCCCAGAACTTCCATTTGAAGCCTTTGGTAAAGGAACTGCAAAAGATGGATAGTTAAGATCTTCCACCCTGTACTTCTTTCCCTTGATACATGCAAATTCTCCTCCTGAATATATCTTGATAGTAGTAGAACTGTAATTTAAAGCACAAAGGAAATTGAGGTAGTCAATAGTGGAGGCATCATAGACAAGGCCGGGATCAAGGGCCGAAACTGGGTCAACATATCCTGCACCCTGCTCAAAGGGGGTTGCTGGCTTTCCGGTTGCAACATCTAGTATTTCCTTACCATTTTTGTGTGTATAATAGGCAGTGGTCATAAATGCTGATCTTATTGCTGCTGGGCTCCATTTAGGGTGGGCTGCTTTGACCAATGCTGCCAACCCACTTATGTGTGGGCATGCCATTGATGTTCCTGACTCGATGTTAAATTCCACTCGTCGAGGATCATCTTTTAGTTGAGTAGGACTCCTTTTACCTGTCCAACCAGCTAGAATAGTCACCCCTGGTGCTAAGATATCAGGTTTAAGGATTTTTGGTGTAATTGGATTTGGACCCCTGGAACTGAATTTCGGTACCAAGGGGGATGGTTGGACCCCTAATTTGGTTCCCCCAAATGTAATTTTAGCCTTTGGATTATGATCCGAGGCTATATAGCTCTTTATCACGTCATGAGCTTTCTTATCTACGGACGCTGTTGGTAGAAAGTGGAGGTCGACCTCAACCTCTTTTAAACTGTAAACAGGATTCGCTAGGATCATACCTACACCACCAGCTGCCTTTACCACCATACCCTTTTGCGCACCTGAATAAGCATTAACTTCACACATCACAATTTTGCCGGCAACACTTCCTGGTGGCAAGGAACCCGGGTAACATCCACTACTACCAGTATTGTTACTGACATTACCAGCAAAGACCAGTGGCATGAAGGAATTTGGTAATGGATTTCCAGTGAAAAGAGATATCCCTTTGAATGTCTTTCCATTCCCAAGGGTAACATAAGCAGGAAAATCACGGTCTACAGTTCCTGCTCCAACGGTAGTTATCCACGGGGCAACATTTTTTATGTTTTTAGGAGTGGGCCCCTCATTTCCTGCAGAGAATGCTACAAATATTCCCTGGGATACTGCTACAAATGTAACGAGAGCAACGCTGTCTTGGTCATAACCAGCAAGAGACCCTCCAAGTGACACTGATAACACATCGACACCATCAGTGATCACCTTTTCTAACGCAGCTAGTATGTCAGTTTCAAAACAATCAGTAAGCCAACATGCTTTATAAACTGCTAACCTAGCCTTTGGAGCCATCCCACGTGCAATTCCACGCGCATAACCAAAAAGACTAGCGTTTGTTACTGGACTACCAACTGCTGTAGTAGCGGTATGTGTTCCATGTCCTGCATCATCCAAAGGAGACTTGGATTCACCATTCTGTTCAATTGACCCGTTAAGCGATGCTTCATATCTTTTAAAGAAGTACCTGGCACCTATTAGTTTTCGGTTACAGCTTGATTTGCTGAACCCTTTGCCGGTCTCACACGTTCCCTTCCACCTTCTAGGGATTGGGCCAAGACCAGTATCATCTAGGCTCTTAGTCCCAGGCCAGATACCCGTGTCCACTACACCAACAATCACATCATTTCCACCCGAGCTGAACTCAGGAAGCACCATGTTGTTTCGTTCTAGTCCAACAAACTCGGGTGACCGTGTAGTATGAAGCTCATATATCTTCTCTTCATGAACAGACAAAATCCCGTGTTGTTGTTTAAGCAGCTTAACTTCTTCAACGGTTAGCCTCGTGGAGAAACCATGAATGACGGTGTCGTAGGTATACAATATATTATTCGCCATGGACACTGATTTCATTGTCGTTTCATACCATTTCAAGTGGTTTGAAAATGGCAATGGCATCAGAGACTTGTCCATGTGAACGATATACGTCTTCTTCTGATGTTCTGCAGCTACGTAACTATAACAGAAGACCAGCATTAGTATTGCGATCAGCTGGGCAACATGTTTAGGCTTCATCTTATATATATATAAAGATTTGTATATTGGATTTTGTGTGGAGTCAACGAATTTGTTATTCATATTTATAGTATAAAGGCAAGTCACTTTATTTACTGTCAATTGCTAAAGCAGCATGAACTATAGTGAATTTATTTACTGTCAATTGCTAAAGCAGCATGAACTATAGTGAATTGAAAACATGAAGGTTTCAAATCAACACGCACTAAATAAGGGTTAAAGAGACATTGCAAAATAAATCAACCAATTCTCTTAAATAGTTTGATCACTGATTTGCTTCAAGGTGGGTACCAAAGTCTGGAGTTCGAGTATTGCTCATTGACTTTTCTTTCTTTAGGGTTTAAAATGAAGATCCATCTATTTTAGGAGTTCCGCAATGTGGCAAGGTTTAGACAATACGTGAGGGTTACCTGCACAATCCGGTGACGGCAATAGGTGGTGGTAGTGGCAGTGGTGGCTATAATGACTTGGTTATTAATGTAAAGATAATTGATGTAAAAGATGAAATGTAATTATTTTAAGGGTTAATTAATGTATGTTGTAAATAAATTAAGAGTATTAGGGGCAAATTTGCTAGTTTTCAGCCAATCCAATGTCGCCACGTGTTTTTGCAAAAAACTAGCCAAAACTTGCCAAATCACATGGTGTAGTGAAGATAAATGGCCCAATCCAAATCACATGGTGTAGTGAAGATAAACTAGCCACGTGTTTTTGCAAAAACTAGTCAAAACTTGCCAATCCAATTTCGGAAACACTTAGGCCGATTGGTGCTTTGACAAATGGCCCAATCTGTGTCTGACAATCAAGTGAAGATAACAACTTGGATTGTTGATAAGGACAAATGACGTGATTAGGAAGGTTCCTAAAATCTAGGTTGGTGGTTGGTTTTACATATGCGTGTCCATACTCTCATTGGATGATGAAGAATGTGTTGCAGTAATTTGGGGATCACAAGTACCATGAAAGGCACTATCAAATATTCCTTTGTCATCCAACAGAAATAGAATACGTGGCTTCATTGGATACCAAGTGAAGATGGGCTTTCGCCTATAAAAACCTCATTCCTTGATTGCATATGTGTGGCATTCCTGAGAATTATTCTCCACATAAGTTTTCTCTGCTCCTATACACAGCTTAGTCTATCTGAGATCAGCTTTGGCTGATTCTCTTGAGTAGAAACTTGTTGATTGTAATTTGTCATTTCAGAGGTGTAACACCCATGAGTTGATCACGAAAGATTTTTAGTCAAATTAAAATTTTAAGCTTGAAAATACGACCTCGTATTGTTAGTCGACATCCTAATTGTAAAATGACTTCGTAATTTTGTATCGACATCGTAATTGTAACACGACTTCGTATTTATGAATCGACATCGTAATTACGTAGCAGCCTCGTATTTTTGATTTGGCCACGTATTCGTGTTTGACATCACATTTTTGAGTTAACATGGAAGCACCTCTGTTTTACCCTACATATAAATAGTCTTATTCTCTCACAAAACCCTCATTCCATCAACTTAGCCTCCAAGAAAAACACACACAAACCCTTACTCCATTTTGCTACCCCAAATTGCTACCTCACCTTTACTACCCCATTTTACATCAAGTTTTATGAAAATCAAACCTTATTTAGTTTAGATTTAGCTTTAATAACAGTGTTTTTACATCCTAAACATCTTTACAAACACATATTTTACAGATTCAAGGTATAAAATCAAAACCTACTTTATGCTCTTCATTTTGGTATTTTTGTTTTTTCTTTTAATACACACACTACACCCGCCAAGTATCAAACTTTTTACATTCTAAACATTTAGAAACATATATTACAACTTTTGTCAAAGTTTCGTGTGATTTCGTTAACAAAATGTTGAGATTTAAGGATTTTTATACAATTTTTGTAAGCTTTGTTCAAATGGGTCTTTAAGATTTAAGTCCGTTATCGAGTTTCCGACTTTAGTATTGTTTTTCCATCATATTTGTGGGTCTAAAAGTACAATCTGATGTTAAAAACACCTTCCAGATCAAAAGAAACGATTAGGGTTTTCTAGAATGAATTTTGGGAAGAACAACCCAGTTTACGACCCCATCAATTTGCGACCTCGTATTTCCAGTTTGCGACCTCGTATTTCAAATGTGACCTCGTATTTCAAATGTGACCTCGTATTTCATTTGTGACCTCGTATTTCTAAATAAGACCCCAGATTTACTAGCCTCTCAAATTTAGCCTCTTAAATCTAGCCTCTTAATTTCAGTTTTGTCTTTTAGTGAAATAAGACCCCAAATTCAATTTAAGACCTCAACTTTCAATTGAGACTTCGGACTTCCATTACTACCTCGATTTGGTCAACTTTGGTCGGTTTAGTCAACTTTGGTCAACTTTGGTCGGTTTAGTTAACTTTAGTTGATTTGGTCAACTTAGTGAAACTCATAATTTGGTCAATTTTGGTCAAACTTATAAAATTGGGTCGAAATCAAACTAGCACGCTTTTGGACAACTTAGTCGACACTTGGCGACACGTTATGAGCACGTTTACCTATAGTGAATGAATACTTAATTATGATAACTTGAAACAGATTGTTGCATACCGGTTACTTGCTTTTTGATATCTTCCGTAGCTTAATCTTGTTGCTACCGCTCAGGTGAGTTTTGTAGCCCCCTTTTTACACTTTTTCATGGGGCTGAAAGGATACAAACTATTTTTCTAATAAACTGTATTTACTGGAAACTATGCTATGATGATTTTGGAGAAACATATTTTGAATACACATATGATTACTTATATTGTATATATATTTGGTAACTTATTTTGGCTACATATATGACTACCTAATTTGGAAACTCGTGCCTTTGTGTCTATCATCATTTATGGCTATTTAACTGTACTGTATGATGTGCACTATGATACTTGGCACTTGATACTTGATACTTACGTTGGAGTTTGAGATGCTTGAGACTTGATACTTATGGTGAAGTTAGAGGCACTAGATACTTTATACTTATGTTGGAGTTTGAGATGCTTGATACTTGATATTTATGGTGGAGTTGGAGGCACCAGATACTTGATACTTGATACTTGCACCTTAGGCCTGGTATATCGTAAGTGCTGGTGACATAGAGATACTTGATTCTTGCTATCATAAGTAAGTTGATAGCCATATTGCTGTGTGGATCTTGATGATATTTCGACCTGGCACAAAACTTGATACTTATTACAAAACCTACAAACTCACAACCATTGTGTTAACGCTTTTGAGTATCCTTTCAAGTGAGCATGTGAATCGTATTAGAGGTGGCTAAAGAGCATAGCAGGGTGACCTGTAGCAGACCAGACTAGGGTTTTGGAGCTGCATTAACTCATGTTTTGCTATGGTTGCTATATGTTTAGACTATGACATTATGCCTTTGAGTTATTCCCCTGCGTGGGAGTTTATCTTTGTTTTATTTTGAAGCGTGACTCTATGATAGATATTTATGTTTGAATTTTATGAAATGCATGTTATTTAAGTATTCATGTAGCTACTCTACGTAACATCCATGACGCGTGTACTATGCATCGCATCCCGAGTTTTCCGCCTTAGTCGGGGTGTGACAAGAGGGTTGTTTAGATATCTATAGTTTATCTTGTTTCCATAATAACCCTGTAATTCTTTGTATAGATTATTTCTTAATAAAGAGTTACATTGAAAATTACAATCTATGTACAAGAATGTCTTCACTGCTTTACTCTTTTATTGATTCTATTCTTTACTTATTTAATATATAATCCGGGTCTTTAAAACGTTTTTAATAAAAGTTTGTAAAGGTCAAATTGAGTTGTATTCACCCCCCTCTACAACTACTCTGGGTACAATATACTTTGATATATTGATACACCTTGGGACATATCAATTGGTATCAGTGGCTAAGAATTAACTTGACTTGATCCTAGCTTATTTTATTTAATAGTAAAGCAATATGTCATCTTATGTTGATAATGGTTTTTTAACCAGACCACCCATGTTTGATAAGGATGATTTCAGTGGGTGGAAAGGCCGTATGTCTTTGTTCCTTGAATCTACCGATAACAATATGCCTGACATCCTTGCGGATGGTCCTTATGTTCCTACACAGACTATTGTGGTTGAAGCTGTGGTAAAGGAGGGCTAACCAACCATTTCTGCCACAGTCAAATCCATTGTTAAGGACAAGGCAGATTGGGGGGATGAGGATAAGAGATTGGTAAACTTGGATGTGAAGGCTAGAAATTTCATTGTCCAAGCTGTGCCTAAAGACATTTACCATTCTATTAAAATGTGTTCTACTGCTAAGAAAATGTGAGGAACATTGACTGTCATGTTTGAGGGTTGCTCTACCTCCATGGAATCCACCATTACTACTTTGACCGGGAGGTACGAGAGATTTTTCTAATTGAGAAATGAATCATTAACTGACACTCATACCCACTTTAATGTTTTAGTTAATGATTTAGCTGCTGTTGGAATAACTAAAAAAAACGAAGTTTTAAAAAGTAAATTTCTTAATTCTTTGCCACCTAAATGGAATAACTATATTTCTTTTGTCAAGCTAGGTTCTGTTTATTGTGATCTTGATCTCCCTGGACTCTTTGGTTTGCTTCAAAACCAAGAATGTTTAGAGGCTGAAAAGTTGATTGCTATGGTTGATTCTTATAGTCAGCCTGCTACTACACTTGTTGCCTCGATGACTGAACATCCTACCTCAATGAGTAATGAGATCATTCCTTGTGTCAATGAATCTGCTCTTGTGATTTCTAACACTAACTTTGTTTGCTTAGAATCTGAATGTGATGAATCTGATGGTGAAGAGATAGCTAATTGATGTGTGAAAATCTAGTTGAATTAAAATCCTTAAAAATACTCCGAATCGAATAACACACACAATCAGGCAGTGGACCCGTCTGTATGCAATATAGATTAAAGCAAGTAAAGGTTCGTTCCACGGAGACTACAAAGAGCTAGAGAGTTTTAAGTAGTTAAAAAGATTTTGGTTTTTAAAGACACCACGTCATCTTGATTTTATATTAAAAGGTTAGTTGATTGAAAGAGTTAGAAATTCCTGAGAATTTATCGATAGACTCGAACAAAGAAACTCACTTGGTGGCCAACAAGCTTATAACTCTATTCAAACCCATTAACTAACTAGGAATCTTAGAAAATTGGCACCACCAACGTTTAATAATATTTACCCCAATTAATTAATTTGTTTTGGTTAAGTATTAACAATTATGTCTACTTGAAATTAATGTGACTCCATCAACTATTAACTCCAATTAACAAATCGTTTCCTATAATTACTATGCCGTTTACTATCACTCCATGAACTAGCACCAATTACTCATAGACAAATAATTGAAATCAAACTTATATACTTCCGACGCAATCGACAAAGCATGTAAGAATCACCAACAAGCACAATAATATAGAACAAGAAAATTATTCATTAAGATCACGACATAACGTTAATAAAATCAACTTGAATTAAAAATATGCAACCATAGTCAATGTATCACTTCATCTCAGTGGATGACGAATTATTTAGCTACTCATAATCATAAACATAGCACAAAGAGTAAAAGTATAAGAGAACATATTGTACCAATGTGTAGAAAACAAATAGAAGCTAAGAAAATCAATAACCGAATGCCTTGAAGCTCACGAACAACCCTTAGACCTTGATAGATGAAAAAGCTGCTAAATATTGCCCCAAAGAACCCTAAAATCGACTAGAGGTGATTGTATATCGAATGTGAGGGTTTTGGTCTTGTATTTATAGTGAAAAATAAAAACTCCTTCAGCCGACCTAATTTATGCGCCGCACAGATATGCTATGCGCCGCACAAACTCACAGTTTTCCATATTTCAGACTTTCCTTGCACGATATGCGCCGCATAACTCCTGTGTGCGCCGCACAGGCACTTTTGCCAAATTCCCTGACCAAAATTACGTAATTCTGTGCGTCGCACACCACTTCCATGCGCCGCATAAGGCTCCGAAATTCACAAAACTTGTATTTTTCAACTCCTCTTCACTCGTACTCGTCCAAGAATCATCCTAATGCATCTTTTAACCTTCCAAATGCCATTTCTAACCAATGTACCTGTTCTAAGCCTACAATCACTAACAATACCTTCAAAGCATCGAATATACATATAATTTGCACATTATTAAGCTTAAAACGACTTATAAACGATATGGGAATATGCATATAAATGGACATATCACTAATGAAGTAGCCATGTTGGCTAAAAGGATCAGAAGGAGATCCTTTGGAAAGCTTAAAGGGAAAGGGAAAATTGGTCAAGCTGATAAGACCAAGAAGCCATTTGACATGTCCAAAGTCACGTGTTACAAATGTGGCAAGACTGGACACATGGATGGTGATTGTAGATCCAAAGAGTCTTCTCAAGTTGTATCAACCAAAGGCGGAAGAACTGAGAAATACTCAAAGCTCAAGACCAAATACAAAGCTTTAAAGGCACAAGTGGCTGAGCTAAGTAAAAAGATTGAAAAGGATGAGAAGAGTATGGTAGCCAAAGATTGGGATGAAAGTGCAACCTCATCTGATGATGAGCTGTATGAAGATGCCAAGTGCTTCATGGCAAAAGAAGCTACACAGAAGTTTGCTGAAGATCTTGTCAAAATACAATAGCAATCTGAGTCACCTCATCAAGCATCAACTACTCAGACTGCTTCACTTGAGGTAATTCTCTTTTCCAATCTGTCTAATAATGAAAAGTTGTCTAGATTAAATAAGTTGGGTGATGATGTACTTTTACAAAAACACTTTAATCAAGAACTTAAAAAGGGAATTTTTGTGTTAAAACTTGATGTCAGTTTTAAAATTCACACCGTTGAGAAACTGGAATCTGAAGTGAAAGCTCAAAAACAACTAAACTCTATTTTGGTCAAAGAAGCTAAAGTTTCAGAAGAAAAGTTTTTGAAAATTAAACATATCACTGAGTCATGGTGTATCTGTTCTAAAAGAACTGCTAAGTGACTAAATGTGCAAGTTCCTCATCAAATCCAAGCTATCTTTGATGGTGACTATGATAGGACTATAGCCATTAGTGAAGTCTGTGCTATAGAGCCCTGTTATCAGCCTCCTTCACCTCCTAAAGTCCAAACCAAAGGGAAAAAGTCTAAAACAATCAAATTGGTTGAGAAGTCTAGTATTGGGTATGATGATCCTGAAACCATTGGTCAAACCGTTGCTGAAGCTGTGTCTAAAGCTGATAAGGTTGTTGAGTTAAAACCTGAGGAAAGTCTTGACTTGTCCAAGCTGACCATTACCCAATCTGTGTCAGATTCAAAGTCTAAAACAAACAACAATGTTCAAAGAAAAGCAAAAGAAAGATTAGAGATCACAGAGTTCCAAAAGAGAAAATAAAACTTTTAAAGAATGAGAAGTCTGGTTCTCAAGGAAATTTGTCACAAGCCAAATATGTGTATGTTTAAAACAACATCAAACCTGACTCAGACAAAATGATTTCTAAATATGTTGAGTCCAGAACTGGTGAAATTTCTTCAAATACTAGTTTACTTGAAAATGTATATGATCCTAAAATTGTTGATCAAAGTAAATTAAGAACTGAATGTAAGAAATCTAGAATAGGCAAATGTTTTGCTAAAAACGAAACTCTAAATGTTGCTAAAAAGTACTTCAAATCTGGTAAAGGTCAGATCAAGCAACAACGGGTGTCTAAGTGTGATAAGAGTACTAGTTTTGTTTCCTAATCTGAGTCAGACCCGATGGTCAGCTCTAGTGAACCCATCCTTGGATGGGTTCCCAAAAAGAACTAATCTCTTATTGAAAATGCAGGGCTATCATGATTCACATACCTGGCACTTGGACAATGGGTGTTCCAAGCATATGACCAGGTGTAAGTCCCTGCTCTGTAGCTTTAGGATTCACCCTGGTCCTAATGTTACATTTGGAGAAGACTCTCAAGGAAACACTGAATAATTTGGTATACTTTCAAATGGTCCTCTTACTTTTAGAAGGGTCTCGTGAATGCCTTGAAGCACAATCTATCAGTGTGAGTCAGTTGTGTGATGCTAGTTATGAAGTTAGATTCCGAGCTGATAAAGGAATTATTCTTGATTTAGAAGGTAATATGGTTCTTATTGCAAAGAGGGATGATTCTTTGTACTCATTTGATATGAGAAATCAAATACAAAAGAAGTGTGTTTCATGTCAAAATCTTAAGATGAACTAAATTGGTTGTGGCATAAGAGGCTGTCTCATATGAATTTCAAAGACATCTGTAACACCCCGACTAAGGCGGAAACACGAAGTGCCACAGAACGACATGGTAGAAAAGATTTAAAGATAAAACATCAACATTAAGTTTCAAATATCATTCGAAATCAAAAGACAATAAGTTCAAGATGACGTTTTAGAATCCATTACATAACCATAATCCATAATGAAAAACAAAATGTCCGCATTACAAGTTCACCGAATAACAAGCAACACAAATCCAAGAGGCGGTCCAAGCTACGAACCTAATGCTCTAAACCTGAAAAGCATGAAGAAAAAGTGTCAACTACAAGAGTTGAGTGAGTTCATAGGTTTATACTAGCAACATATTTATATTCCAACAACATTCAAGGATAATATGCCATAAAACTTTCAAGAGTTCATTCATAATACTCATACCCAAACCGTATGTTCAAAACACAATGTCCAACCACAATTGATTTCAAAAACATTCAGCCAAAGGCATAATTGGATGAGTAAATGCTTGAGCCACTACTAAGACCCTTTCACGTCCAAAATAATGATAATAATAACTTGCCCCGAAAAATTATGATGTAAAGGCACATGTTGTCAATCATGTGTAATAATTAATAATTAAGAAGTCGTGCCATGGAGACGACTATATATAAAGTAGATTAGAGCACCCCACGACCGACACCATTGAAGGCGGCCATGTAGGCGGCCAAACAACCTGTCGCCGCTGATGTGAGTGAGGGGACGAATCCTAGTTGCGCAACTCTCTAACTACAGGCCTCAATGAGTTAATAATAGTGTAGCAGGGACTAGACTCTGACAGTATTCAAGCTCATCATATAACATATATCACATTGAACATACATCATAAATCCCATTTCATAAACATTCTTTCAAAGTGTTATTTCGTAAAAGATAACAATTTTAATTACCATGCTTTTCACCCGAAAGTAAAACACATAAAAGAGTTGAAAGGGGGGCTATGACTCACTTGTTTTGAGAGCGATAGAGAGCTGTTCAAATGCGTGAAGAGTGTCTAGTGGTGTCGCCCCTTAAGCAAGCTTAAACCATGGTATTCAAATATACACAACGTAAGTGTGTGTTGCATGAACTTGTAAACTAGATCATGAGATGTACGCTAGTAGACTTGCCCATCTTTGGTTGTTGTTTAATTATGGAATTCAACTACATTATGTTGTTCATCTCCTTTGGTTGGAAAGTATTTGGTGATAAAGGTCATTTATACAATTTTTGTACGTTTATTGAAATTTCGGTAGTTTAACTTTGTTTTATATATATTTTCCATTGCATACTTTGTTTAATAAAAAAATTTGACATTTGTGTTCTTATAATATTAATGTTGATATCTTTTACTGATTTATAATTATTTATTTAATTACTATTATTTAATTAATTATTTATTTATTTTATTGATTTATTAGTTAAGTAATTCCTTATAATTATTTTTAAGTCCTTAAATTATTTCTAAAATTTATAGATAATTATATGTGGATTATTTACTGATCTTTAAGCCTTTTTATTTGTAATATTATGATTTATACATTTATTTGTGCATTATTTCTATTTATTTACTAATAATGATTAATTAGTGATTTTTACTTAATAATTTACTTTTAAATTGTATAGTTCTTGTTCCTTTGCTTATAGTTATTTTTCTCCAGTAGGTTTTGGTCACTTTTATCATTAGTTATGTAGTTTTGATCAGATTCATGATTTATATATAATCAATTAATTAATTTATATATCCTTTTAATTACCATTTTAATTCATTAAATCATAGAAATTCTTACAAATCACCACAAAAGCTTTTGTCTAAAAATATCAGGCCTTTTAGGCAACTTATATAAATAAAAATTTATATCAATTCAACATCTCTTGTGTCTTTGTAATTTGAGGACTTTTAATCATAAAAATCGTTTACCGAAATAACGTTTTAAGCCTCATTTCTTAAGCAATTTAGGTACTTCAAAAAGGATTTTTGCTCTTGTTTCATTTTTTTCAGAAAGTGCATCATATTTTGATGGTCCAAGTCGTGATAGTGGTGGTGGTGTGATATGTGCAAATTTGTGCTTTCAGTTGGTGATTATTTGACCCGAAAAGGTGATTTTTGAGCTTGTTATTGCCATGCATCAAATGACTTAAATTTTATACTTTTGAAAAACATTATTTCCAGTAGTTTTATCATATTTTCTTGCTCAAAAGATTATGGTGCATGTGTGTGCTCAAGATGCATTTTTGCAAGCTTTCGGTTTACGATTTCAAGCATATTTTAACAAGTTTTGATTCAAGCTTTATATCCTTGACATTTTGTAAATTTTTCCAGAATATTTAACATCAAGATTATCATATTTTTCACTTATGACAAGCTTAGCTTCATCTCATAATCCAACAAAAGATTCAACTTTCTTAAATCTAACAAACATGCAATTATATCAACTTTTTAACAATAAATCTTTATCCATCTATAATCCTTCATCACAAAAACCTACTTTTATGAAAATTTCCAGAAAAACTCCAGAAAATATGTACCAAAAATTTACATAAACATGTTTATCTTTTCATGCAAAAAAGGTTATCTTACAACTATCAACATATATCAACACTTTTGATGCTACCTTTTATAGATCTAACTTTCCAACAACAAAAGTCCATATCTTTATAAAATTTCCAGAAAATCAAACTTCAAAATATATAAAAATATGACCATCTTTCAAAGGAAAAACTACTTTAAAAACTATATAATCTATATCTACACTTTTGGGTCTTAAACTAGTTAAATCCTTAGATATTTCTTCATGGATTCAACATGCATGAGCATGGAAAGAAAGATCCTATCAAATTTGCCCTCATCAAGTGTATATTCAAAAGAAAACATAACCTTTTGATAAAACTTTTTTAATATGAACATAAACAAGATTAAACTAGTAAAGAGATGAAGATATATACCCTTGAAGAACACTTTTGAAGATGGAAAATATGCAGAAAATTCGTGACCTTTTAGAGCCTCAAATAACCCTTTCTTTGCTTGAAAAACACCCTTAAACCTTACCTTGATTCAACCCTTACTTAAACCTAGAAGATTCTTATTATTATTGTTGGTTAAACTTGAGTTTTGTCCTTGTTTCTTACCCTTTTTTTTAAATCCAAAAATTATGAAAAGAAAGATGAAGGAGAAGAGTTTTGAGAAAGAGAGAGAGGTATGTGTGTGTATGGGAAGTGAAAATGGAATTATGATGGAGTGAAGGTTAAGTGTAAGGAGAATTAAAGAGTTGGATGGATTTTAATTGGGTGAAGTGTGTTGTGAATGGAGGGGGGGACGGTTTGGGGTTGGAAATTACAAGGGATTTTTGAATTATTTTGAAAGTACAATGTATGTGTAAGTGTAAGTATATGTATGTATGTCATAGTGTAAGTAAGTGTAAGCATTTGTACCTAGTGTACTAGTTGTGGTCCAAAGTTGTTTATGCAATACATTTACATATATATATGGCCGAAATTTTTGTATGTGTATAAGTATATTCTTGTGTTTTTAATTTGTCACTTTATTCATGTCATAATCATGTACTTATTTGGACATATATATATATATATATATATACACTTATTATTATTCAAGCATCTTTAAGTACATAAGGATTTATAATTATATTTTTAAGATAGTCATTTTATTTCATGTCATATTTACATAGATTGGCTTGGTGTTTAATTTGTTGGACAATTTATAAGGATTTTAATTGTTATCTCAACTTGTGAGACTTACGTTATTATTATCGTGACTCGATTGATCATCTCTAAAATTTTTGTTCCGATGTATTTTCATTAGGTAAATCTTATAGCATATCACTAGCTTTAGATTACTAATTTAGGACATTATCTACTAGCTTCAAGTATAACTATGGCTTGCGGGATCATAGACAACCTAACTAGCACGTATACAATATTTAAAAAAAAGTAGGGTTGTTACAACATCAACAAGATGTGTAAGAAAGAATTGGTGTCTGTTCTTCCTGTGATCAAATATGGGAAGCACAAGTTGTGTGGTGCTTGTGCGAAAGGCAAACAACACGAAGCCACTTTTAAGTCAATAACATGCTCAACCATCAATAGTTGTTTATATTCGCTTCATATGGATCTCTTTGGACCAATAAGTACTCTTTCCTTTACCGGAATGAGATATTGTTTGGTCATAGTTGATGAATTTTCAAGATATACCCGGGTTTTCTTTCTCAAGCACAAGAGTGAGGTTGCTGACAAAATTATTCATTTTATCAAGCAAGATGGAATTCTCTACAAAAGGCTAATTAGACAATTAAGAAGTGATTATGGTACTTAATTCAAAAACATCACTCTTAACTCATTCTGCAGTGAAAAGGGAAATTCACAAGTCTACTCAGATGTCAGAACTCCTGAACAAAATGGTGTTGCAGAAAGAAGAAATAGAACTCTTATTGAAGCTGCAAGATCTATGATGGCTCAAAACAATGTTAAGTCACACTTCTGGGCTGAGGCAATTCACACAGCTTGCTTTACCCAGAACAGATCCCTTATTGTGAAAAGACACCAGAAGACTGCATATGAACTTTTTAAGGGAAGAAAACCTGAAATTGGTTTCCTAAGAATGTTTGGAAATCCTTGTTACATTCTTAATCAGAAAGACCATCTTGGAAAGTTTGATGAGAAAGTTGATGAAGGTATCCTACTTGGATATGCAACAATGATGAAGGCCTACAGAGTATACAATAAAAAACCAAAATCATTGAAAACTCTGTAAATGTAAGAATTAAGAAAGAATGTTCAAGCTCTGGTTTTTTATTCTTACATGAGAGTTTCCAGAGCTTGAACATTCTTTAATGTTCCAATCTTTAATGTTCCATTCTTTAATGTTCAAACTCTGTAAATGTAAGAATTAAGAAAGAATGTTACATCCTATAGAAGAAGAACATAGTGTTCCAATCTTTGAAAATATGCAAGTTGGTTCCACACCTACTGAAGAAATGAATCTCATTCCTGTCTAAGTTGACTCAGACTCCCCAACTCCAGTTCAAACTGAACAGCCAATTCCACAAGCTGATCATGCTGAACCCATTAATCTGAATCAGTCTGATGTTCCAATTGCAAATAATTCAACTCATATTTCAAAATGGAAAAGAAGTCATCCAATAACCAAATCATTGGTGATCCTCTTTCTGGTGTTAAGAAAAGAAGAAAAGCAACAGGCAATTTTTGCATGTTTGTTAATTTTGTCAGTAAGATGGAACCAACTGATATTGCTGAAGCTTTGGCAGATCCATCTTGGGTAAATTCAATGCAAGATGAGCTAACACAGTTTGAAAGAAACAAGGTTTGGGAACTTGCTCCAAGACCATATCACAAAACTGTCATTGGAACCAAATGGGTCTAGAGAAACAAAATGGATGGAAGGGGTTTTGTGACTAGAAACAAAGCAAGATTGGTTGGTCTTGGTTATAGATAGGAAGATGGAATTGACTATGATGAGACCTTTGCTCCTGTGGCAAGATTAGAGGCAATTAGAATGTTCTTGGCCTACTTTGCCCACAAAGGTTCCTAGGTCTATCAAATGGATGTAAATAGTGCATTTCTGGATGCGTAATTGGAAGAAGAAGTATATGTTCAACGACCTTTAGGTTTTGAAAGCTGAAAGTATCCTGATCATGTGTTTAAGCTTGACAAAGCTCTATATGGGTTAAAACAAGCTCCAAAAGCATGGTATGATACTTTGTCTAAATTTCTTTTGTCTAACAAATTCAAAAGAGGTAATGTTGACAAGACTTTGTTTGTGAGAAATATAATGGTGATATACTACTTGTACAAATTTATGAAGATGATATCATATTTAGGTCTAGTAGTGAAAGTGATTGTGCACCGAATTATGTAATCCCAATGAATGGGACTATGGATGAAAGAGGTATATGGTAGAAGGGACCTTTAAGAACTCTTAAGGGTTTGCTGGAGATTCCCCTAAGGTAGGAACGGTGTTCCTTTACGCCAACTAAGTTTGTTTAAGTGGTTGTCGAATTGTATTCGACTTTAGGGTTTGTATAAGGTTTTGATTTGATCCTTGATCGTATATGTTAGGGGTTTATTCGGTGTCGTTCTGAATAAGTGATAATCGAAGTATATCGATTATGGGGGAATCATCCTCTTTTTATAGGAGGAGGTTGTTGGAATAAACATGGTTTGATTCAAGGGAAAATACTCACCAGATGATCCTGTGGAACCTGTAAGGGCATTAAACATAGTTGCCATTGATTTCGGGTTCCCAAAACAAGGTGATTGAATAATAATGGGATGGTTGAATTTGGCTGTAAGTGATGCACAAATTTGAGAGGAGAGAACACACGAATTTAGGGTTTTATTATGTGTAGGGATTAACCTAAACTTAGGGTTAATTACACTCTATTTATAATGAGAGTAATTACACATTCAACCCTTTAATATTTACACATTCAACCCTTTCGGTGTTTAATGTATGTACCACTAGTCCTCTTAGTTACAATCACCTAATGGGAAACCCTATACTACGTCTCTAAGAGTAAATACGCCCATCATATATTTACTTAGACATAGGGATTTCAGTTATCGTCAATTATCATATCAGGAATGATAAACGATCAGTGACGGTTACACTAACGTGGTTCCAACAGAGGTTCCTTGGGTGAGAAGGTTAGGGTTTGCCCTATTCCTTCTTTATGTCAGACTCTTCTTACCATCTTTATCCGATCTTGTTTCCTTTAGGAATTTACCCCTTAGAGAGATCGAACTAGGTAAGAATTGTATTTGTTTTTTAGAAAGGATTTATGTTAATCCTTTTGTCCTTCGTCCATGCTTAAATCCTTCGTGAGAGAGCTTCGTATTAGTTATCCTTCGTATAGTGATTCGGAGGGGTACATTGTAAGAAACACTTTGTAAAAAGTTTTCTGAATTAATGTTTAAAAATTATGAAATGAGCATGATGGGAGAACTAAACTATTTTCTGGGTTTACAAGTTAAACAGACTTAAAATGGAATTTTCATAAACCAAGGGAAATATGTTAAAGATCTCTTAAACAAATTTGGTTTTAATGATTGCTCACCTATGAAAACTCTCACAAGCTGGGTGAAGATAAAGAAGGAAAATCTGTTGACACCACAACTTATAGGGGTATGATAGGCTCATTACTTTATTTAACTGCTAGTAGACCAGATATTATGTTTGTCACATGTCTCTGTGCAAGATATCAAGCTAGTCCTAAAGAATCGCATCTGAAAGCTGTAAAAAGAATCTTCAGATACCTTGAAGGTTGTCCCAATCTGGGTCTTTGGTATCCCAAAGACTCGGGTTTTGATCTAATTGACTATTCAAATTCTAACTGTGTAGGCTGTAAGATGGACAGAAAAAGCACTTCAGTAGCATGTCAATTGCTTGGCAATAGACTTGTAAGCTGGTCCAGCTAAATATGTTGCTGAAGGAAGTTGTTGCTCACAAATTCTGTGGATGCAATATCAGCTTCAAGACTATGGTGTTACTGCTTCCAAAACTCCAATACTTTGCGATAACACCAGTGCCATAGCAATCTCAAACAATCCTGTGCTGCATTCAAGGACTAAGCATATTGATATAAGAATTCATTTCATTAGATATCATGTGATGAAAGAAGATGTTGAACTTCACTTCATTCTGGCAGATAACCAGTTAGCTGACTTGTATACAAAACCTTTGGATGAATCAAGGTTCAACTATCTCATAAGTAAGCTGAGTATGTTAAATATGTAAAAGGCAGTGAGCTAAGTAATAACAAATCTGACCCCTTGGAATTTTCAACAAGCTTGGGGGTAAGCTGTGTCTGACCCAGACTACCCTTTCATACTTGATGTATTTTCAAGAAAAAGAGGGTAAGCTGAGTCTGACCTAGCTTTGTGGTTATTTTTGTTATTAAATATCTCAGTGCGTTTTATTATTTTCATTATTTTATTTGGTTTACTTATTTATCCATTTTCTATATAATTGGAAAGTGACATGTGTAATGGCAAAGGGTTTTACTGCAAAAAGTACCCCCACTACCTGTTCATTAACCAATAAAATTTTTTCTCTTTCTTCCCTCTCAAACGGTTATTTTAAATAAAACTTATTTTATTAAAAGTATAAATACTCATTTTTAACCTAAATTCTAAATCACTCCTTATTTCTCAAATCGATTTCATTCTTCTCTTAATTCTGTGTATTGTTCTATCAATATCAATTCTCATAAATTTTCTTTTAAATGGCTTCATCATCTACTTCTTCTAATAACTCTCAATCTACTTCTTATGAATCTGGAGTTCAATACCCAGCTCCAGTAAGCGTTAATAAGCTTTCACCCTATGAGGTGGGAGATAAGGTAGTGGTTGTTCCCACTGATCTTGATACTGATAAAATCAAGATTGTTAGCCTCGTCTCTGCCAATGTTCATCCTCCTTCTTGGGCTGAAGGATATGATGATGTGGTGTCATTCTTATGGCATCATCCTTTTGGTAAAATGTTGATTGAAAAGCCAAATGTGGTGTTCAAAGACCTTCTTTGTGAATTTTGGGCAAGTTGCTTCGTTGGTCAAACAAAGAGATACTGCAATCTATGGCACTATCCTCAACGGTAAGAAAAAGGTATATATTTCTTTAAAGAGGATTAGGTCGGTGTTTGAGTTGTCATATATGCCTAATGATATTTATGAAAGTATTGTGTCTCATATTGATGCCAAAAGTGTTTTGCAAGATGTTGGCTATACTGGTCCATTGGCTTCAGTAGTTAAAATGAAATACTTAACTGGAATAGGGAATTATCTTTTAAGCACAATTTCAAAATCTTTGCAAGTATAGGTAGGCAGCTTTGACCAACCTAATGCTTTAGAAATGCAGATTTTTCATGCAATGGTCACTATAACCAGAATAGATTTTGCTGCTGTGATTTTTAAGGACTTAGTTGGCCTAGTCAATAATAAGAGTCTTACCATACTTTATGGTAGGATTCTGCTCTCATTATTGAAGCTATTCTTGATAATGATTTCAGTCTGGCAACTGGTCAGACTGTTGAATGTAAGGCCATTAATAACAATATTTTCAATAGTCCCAAGGTAACTGCGCAGGGTCTGACGCCAGCAATGCAAATTTACCTTGACTTCTGCAAGCAAAGAGCAAGAGAACAAGAAGCAAGTGAGGAAGCTGTCCCTTTTTCGACGCGATCTAAGTCTCACACTCAATCTGCTAATCCGGGGGACCTAGGTACACGTGCTTCTGAACCCTTAAACTCTCCCAAATCTATTCATTCTTCTCCTGCTAAAGAGGGTGAAGGGTTGGCAACATCATTAGCCACCCTAGCCACACCCTCATCCATTTGTTCTAAATCCGACTCTAAAAGATGCATTGTTGAGGACTTAGTACCCCACAGTGTCAAAAAGAAAAGATCTAAAAGGAATTATGTATCAGCTTCTAGGTTGACAAATCTACAATCATAAGACTTAAAGTCCCCCAAGGTGTATTGGAAGTTGAGTACCATTCCAAAGCTAACTCTGCCACCCAAGCTGATAAACTGAAATCACCACGCCCATCTGCACTCTCCTAAAAGAGTGTAGACGAGAAAAAGGGATCACCTACTACTACCCAACCCTCCAAAAAGGGTGAAGGTATTGAAACAAAGACCTCCTCCCAAGGTCATACTGTGTCACCACCTAAATCACCATCATCAGCCTCCCAAAAGGTTGATGATATCATAAAAGGGACAACAGTGGATCCAGCCCAGATCCAAAATGATTTAGAATCAATGCACATCATTTCTGAGGATGCTCAACCAAAGGATAGAAGTATTGAACGCCGTAGTGACACTGCTTCTTCTCCACAAGCTGATCAGACTCTTCCATTCTTACAATCTGAGTCTGAACAGGCTGCCAATGCCCCTTCTAGATCACAAGGAGGGGTACAAGCCTCAATAATTCTCCCTCGGGATACTTTGGTGCCACAACACACCATTGTTGAAGGGCAATCCTCTACCATTGACATTACACCTAAAGGATCCGTATCTGCATCTGTCCTTGGACAGAGGGATTCTATAGGTTACTTGGCCTTCTTTAAGGAGGTCATGGCAGCCCCTTGTGCAACAAAGGGAAATATAAGTGGTCTTCACGTTGCAGATAAGAAATTAATCACTATCTTCGGAAGTGATTCTTCATTCGATGATGTGCCTTCCCATCCATCCTCAAGGGATGCTCTGATGGAAGATGTCAGTGGAGAAGTTGATCAACACATTCCCACTGAAACTCAGTCTGAATTACAAGTTAATTCTCCTTAGACTGAACAACACATTGTCATTTCTGACAAATCTATTCACGAGACTCACTCTCATGAGAAAACTTATCAAAACTCCCTTAGCCTCCACCCCCTACTATATGAGCCTAATGACCCTGATTTTAAGGATTGCGGGTTGCTCTTTCCAGAGTCAGTGGCCTTTAGGGCAACTTCAAGTTCTTCTTAAGCTGCCACTATCTCATTTTTGGATGTGGTGGGTCAGCTTACTGAGTTCACTTCAACCTATAAGGTTGAGAGCTCAAAGCTGACTGAAAACTTGGAAAAGATTCAAAAGGATCAGGAATTGACGAATAAGAATGTGGAGAAACTGTGCCAAGATCAGACTGCATTGGAAGAAAATTTTAAGAAGGCAGTTGACTTGATGCAGCAGAACCAAACCAAGCTGATAGAGTCTTTTGATAGTCTCACAAAAGCCATGAGTGAAGAAAAAGAGATAACTAAGAGCACTCTGGGTCAGTTTGAGAAAACTGCCAACAAGTTCACTAGAGATGTCATAATTGAACTTAAATTTGCCAACAAATCTCAAGCTGATTTCAAGAAAGAGTTGGTAGATGCCTCAAAAAGTGTCAAATCAAACTTTGCTACCCTCCATGCTGACTATGTTGATCTATACAGAGCCTGCTGCATTAACAACTTCAAAATTGACTTGATCAACATTAAACTCAGTGGAGTTTTTGCTACTCCAGTTAGCTCCTTCCCTGCTGATGATGACAAAAAGGGGGAGAAGAGTGCTACTGATATTGAACAAGAGAAAGCTCAAGTTGACAAGGAAGTTGAAGAATATCTGAAGAAGCTAAAAGAAAGAGAGTATAAGGAAAGAGCTGAGAGGGAGGCCAGTGATATAAGGTTGGTTGTTTTTGGTTCTAAGGTGGAAGCTGATAAGGAGATAAAAATGCCAGAGTCTAAGTCTGGTGATAAAAAAATAGTTGGAACTGTGAGTGAAGAAGCTGGTGAAAAGGGTGAAACAATTGAGGGGGAGACTGATGTTGTGATGAATGTTGTTGGAGAGATAAGGAAGGAGTTCGAAGTTGAAAAAGAAATTGAATTTGAAAAAGAAATGAAGTTGGAAAAACTTCCTAGGCTAACCCTGCACAAGTTGTGTCATCTCAAGCTAACCCAGCTCCTAAAAATAAACTTGCAGAATCATCCTCCAATGAAGACAAAACCACCTTGGGATAGTTTATGTTGAAGAAAAGGTCCACTGAAGAAGGGTCAAGTAGTGTGAAAGTCTTAACTGATAATGAAAAGGATAAGGAGTTTGCAGTACAACAGGCTCCATTACTTGGGGTAATAGTTGAGATGGCATACAAAATTTTCAAGGAAGACAGATTGCAAAGAGAGAAGATGTATATGATTAAATCTAATCCAGATTATGCAAAGGCTCTACAAGAGACATTCCATAAAGAATATGAAGAGCTTGCAGCCGTGGGATCAAAGAAAAAGGAGGGCAAAGGCATACGCAAGAAGAAAGTGGTGATTCACACTAAACCATCATAGAAATTGAAAGTTGTGAAGAAAAGTGTAGAAGCTCATGATAAGTGGGAAGCTCTGGAGAAAAGAAAGGTGTTTGAAAGACTCAATTATAGAAGATATCCAGAGCTGATCACTAAAGTTCAATTGAAAAGGAAAAGAGGACAATCCATCCCCTGCATCGGGATCACAATAGAAGGTTATGAAACAAGTAATGAAACTTGTGATCTTGACAAACTATTTGAGCTGGGATACATTGAGTGGGTGGAGCTGCATAATATCATTACTGGTATGCCTGCCATCCATCAAGAGACAGTTTAGTAGCCATTGAGAAGAAGTTTGTTATTATTGTCAAATTCAAAATTGACATCACTAGCCTTCCAAGACCAAAAGCTTATGATATAGATGATGAAGATGAGTCACATAAGCTTCTCAAGAAGAAAAGGAGAAGACATGGAAAAATTGATGCTCTTGAAGGTGATCACACAGATTCATTAAGAATTGAAACCCATCAGAGTTGCTTGGTTTGTTATCTCTTGAAGCTCTTGACAAGATTCTCAGTCATTTCAATCTGTCTCTACCTGCTGGTGTTCAAGAAGCAAGAAGTGGGTTATTCATTACTGAACCTGAGCATTGTATGTACTTTGTAAATGCAAGAGGCCAATTGGTGTTTCAAAGGACTACTGAGATGAAAAATGTACCACACATGTACCTATTTACCTTGTACAGATTTTGTGTTGCTTATAGTGAAAAAGGTATTGGGTATGAGCAGTTCCTTATCAATGAGGGTCTAGATAGAAATTTGGATGTTACTATTGCCCCATCTTATGAAGTGAAACAAGAAGCTGTAGAGGTGATTGGGGAATAGTTGTCTGTTTTGTAATATGTTTCATTTCTCAATGTGAAATTTAGTTATATGAATTCAGTTTCTTTGTTAGAAGTTCATATCAGATCAAAAAGAACCCAAAAGATTCAAAGGGTCACAAGTTGTTGGTTATAAAATTTTTTTATTCTTTGTAAGCTGATAGTTAGAAGTGTGTTTGGTTTTGTCATCATCAAATAGGGGGAGATTGTTGAGTCCCAATGTTCATTATAAATTTGGTGAATACAAACCTGATATATAAACACTTAGTAATATTTTGGTTCTTGTAATCTGATCTAGGTCAGACTAAGCTAACACAGCTTACGATCTGTTTCTGACCCAGATCATGCTTCATGTGAAACAAGTGTTGTTCAAGCTGCATCAACAATGGTTACAGTATTCAATTCAAGTCGAAGAGAAGGATCGAAGATAGAAGACCAAGCTGGTAGTAGAAGTCAGCTTGGGATTAGCAGTCAGCTTCGAAACACTTACACAGATTGGTGCTTTAACAAATGACCCAATCTGTGTCTAACAATCAAGTGAAGATAACAACTTGGATTGTTGATAAGGACAAATGACGTGACTAGGAAGATTCCTAAAATCTAGGTTGGTGGTTGGTTTTACATATGCTTGTCCATACTCTCATTGGATGATGAAGAATGTGTTGTAGTATTTTGGGGACCAGAAGTACCATGAAAGGCACGATCAAATATTCCTTTGTCATCCAACAGAAAAAGAATACGTGGCTTCATTGGATACCATGAAAAAAAGGGCTTTCGCCTATAAAAGCCTCATTCCTTGATTACATATGTGTGGTATTCTTGAGAATTATTCTTCACATAAGTTTTCACTGCTCCTATACAAAGCTTAGTCTGTCTAAGATCAGCTTGCCAAAGTAGCCAAAGAGCCAATAATGTGTCAACGGAAAACCGACTAAAATTAGCCACAGTGCCAATAATGTGTCAACTACACCTTTGCCAAAGCCAAACAACACTTTGGCCGTAAAAAGTGAACATTTCTGGCCGGCAACCCCAAAAAGAGGGTTTGCGATCTCACCGAAATAAGGGTATTGTATATTAGGAGCATCGGCAAGTTTTTCGGGCATGGATAACGGCAATAGAATCCAAGAAAAACATAGGATCAGCCTCAAAATCGAAACCACACCCCCTCCCCCCTCCCCCCCAAAAAAAAAGAATAAATAAGGTTTCCGGTGATAGAAAGCTTTTGTCACAAGAACAAAAAAAAACGGTCACAAGGCACGCTCTCCCACGTTCACAAGGATCGTCCAAATGTGACTGGTTCATATAGCCGATCCAACTTGTCAATGCTTGTCGATGCACGTACTACAAGGTAGCCAAAAAGCTTAAGGTAGCCGAACCACCCTTGCCCTTTATAGTTATATTAGATGGATATATTTAAATTAGTGAATAAATGAGAGTAATAGTTTGAATAGATAGCTTTGGAAAATATTTTAGGTAAATTATCGGTAGATATAGTGTGTGAGTTGATAATGTCTTGAAAGTTAAAGGTATTTTGAGTTTTTTAAAAATAAAAAGTTATAAAGGGGGAGAGATAATTTGTATTATAAAAGAGTAATAATAATTTTGTCCTCATGATATACTTGCATAATTCACATTTTCCAAAATATTAAAATTAAAAACTCTTACCTCATACCTAGCTTTTGGCGTAGTGGCCAGTCGGGGTATCTTCTGGGTATCTTGGTGAGAGGGGATGTTGGCTTGGAGGTCATGGGATTGAATCTTGTATTCCCCATTGACCTTGGGCATTTACCTCTTTAGCGTAAAATGGGCTCTTTTTTGGGGTACTAGCGGTGCAAGGCGCCTCAAACCCTAAGCATACTGCACGTTTGGATGTCACTGCTCAGCTCGATTGTAACACCCCACCATTGGCGAAAACATGATGTGTCATGAAAAGTACAACACGATATAGAATTACATAGATACTGCTAAATGAATCAAAATATAGTAAATATATTCCTAAAAACATGAGTTCAAAGTCAAAACAATGCTAAAATAGCTTATTACAACCAAGTCCATAAAGAGATAATCCAAGGCATGTAGCTTTAAAGTCTGACAATAAATAAAGGAACACTAATCTCCGAAGTTCAAGCCTAGCATAGCAGTCTTTACCCCTGATTAACCTGAGTAACTGAAAAGTATATTAAAATGTATCAACACAAAGGTTGGTGAGTTCGTAGGTTTTAGTTAAAAAGTACAATAATAAATAAATCTTATGTCGATTCTTTAGAAACAAAATAGGTAGATGTTCAATATATAGTGAGCAGAGCTACGCCATAGTCCAAGTACTCAAAGTGTGGCCTTACGATACCTGCCTTAGATAATGATATGTGGCCTTACAGTTCAACAACTTGCCTTGGTGGCCTTACAGTTAAACAACTTGCCTTAATATAAGTCTCCAATGCACACAATAAGTACGTCTCAATAAGCACAATCATTAAGCACATAATCACACATACAAACAAAAACAAGCACGTCACATGGCATCAGTAACTCTATAAGAACCAGCTCTATATTGAACATAAATAAATATCGACAAACTGTTTTAAAAAGTAGCAGTATACTTTCCACCCCAAAGTACGTAAAAAGAGGGGCTACGAAACTCACCTGAAAAGTGTTATGAAAGTATAACGAACGAGCACGACAAGCACAATCAAAGTCCACGACAATCAACACCTACCAATAATACATGACAAGTCACAATGAAAGTCTTTGGTCTTAAGTCTTAGCCTATTAGAAATGCCTTTAAGTGCACATGTCTTTATTTAATTTCTAAAACGACGTTTGACAAAATTTGAATAAACCGAACAAGAGTCTGGATTTGACAACAAAGTCCTTTATTAAGTTCAAACACATTATTATATCAATACAACCTCATTTGAAATCATTTTATAGTTCAAAATAAGTTTCACTCGAATTTTAATCAAAACTAGACGAAATCGGAGATTTTACCGAAAAGCTTACGAAACTGAAACAAGTAGAGGTTGAGCTCAACCTAATGGTTGAACTCGACCAACTAAAGCCCAAATATGTTATTTTAAAATCTTTTATTCATATGTTAGCCAATTGGACCAAAACTACACCTTTTGAGAAAACTAGTCAAGTTTAAGAACCGAATAAGCGCGTATGGACACGATAGGCTAATGAAATCGACTATATGAGTAGGGAAGTGGTTGAACTTGACCATGGCAGGTTTAGTTTGACCTGGACAGATGTCAAAATGATTCTTTTCTAAGTCTTAAAGGTCCGAGAGTTAAAACATGTCATTTCGGGTCAAACTAGGAACCTTACAAGCCGTTTAAGCGACAAAAGTCAACAGAGGGTCAACCTAGACCACCAGAGGTCGAGCTAGACCAGCCTAGGTCGAGCTAGACCTGGCCGGGTTCGGATTCATACGCGATTTGAGCAAAACGAACGATTTTGACGCGATTTTGTTAAAATAACGAGATCTAAGGCTAGCCAATTCATACCCATGAGTCTTGATTGCACAAAAGTGTCACAAATCAGTACAAAAAGGGTGAAGTTAGACCGATTTCATACATCATGTGATCGACAATTTCACAACCTTAATCTTGGATACGAAATCGACTAGTTTTAGAGTCTTTTAGCCAAGTAAATGATATCTTCAATTCTTGTAGTTTCACAAAATCCAAATTACATGAGTGCATAATGTATCAAATCAAAGCCTTAATCAAGGTTCAATTCGTTTCTTACACACAATTGTAACCGAAATTGCACAATCAACAATCAAAGACATGATTCGCTTAGCTTTTGATAAGAACCGAAAGAGTAAACATATATATACATATAAAAACGAATTGGAGAGATTAAGAATAGAACTTACACAAGTTTTTGATGAAGAGAATGATAATATTCACTTGTTTCTTGATCAAAGATTGAAGCCTTGATTGATTGAAAGCGTTTAGAACCGAAATCGAGAGAATGATTTAAGAGAGGATTTGAAAGACAAACTCTTTTCTTTTCTTGTCTATAAAGTCTGAATTTTTTGTGAAGAAAGGGTGTTTTTCAAAGAAAACCTTAGAGAGAAATCTTATGTGTGTAAACCCTTTGGATGGAATGAAAGATCAAGTTTATATAGGCATGTATATGGTTGAATTCAACCATGGTCGAACTCAACCAGGTCGACCTCAACTAGGTCAAGCTCGACCAAAATCTGGAAAATAGGCTCTTTTATGAAAACGTGGCCGCTTGAATTATCAAAAACGGAGTTACGGTTTGAAAGTTAAGACCAAAACAAAATCAATACGTTTTTCTGTTGTCGACTCGTTTAATTAATTAAAACGACGCCATATACGGCAAAGGTAAATGATATCCGTTGATTCAGCTTAATGTTTTGAAAGTTCATTTTAACTTTATTTGGCATTTCTATGAGGCAACTAGTCTTCTTCAATCATTTGCTCCAAGTCTTAAAAAGATAAAGGCACTAGTACTCAATAAACATGTCTTGTCTTATTCATACTTTAATCCATATAGCCACACGTCTAAAGACTTAAATTGATAGTTAATGACCTTCTACAAACGGAAAAGTATAGTCAGACGAACGCTCAGGTGACGGTTGTCTTTCACATCGATAGAACAACCTTCTCACCCGCCGTTAAAAAAAAAACTCGTACCTCATACTCTCCCTTCTCTCTTTATATATATAGATATATAGTTAGATAAATCTTGTATAAAATTTTACGTTTTCATTTAGTCCCTGAATTGCTTAAGATGTCTTTATCATTTATTTTATATTAGCTTAAATCAACAGTCTAACTTAATTTTATATTTAATATATTTCAATTTTATAATTATATCGTACTACCTTTTTTTATATGAGAAGTAATAATTATATCCACTACTACATAAAGATTATAATAGAAAGATCCACCACTACAAAAAGATAGATAGAGACGGATGACAAGAATAGAAATGAGTCCTTTAAGCCAAATGGTAGACCAACAAACAAATTAAAAAAAAAAATTTTACAAACTTGTATTTCAAATTAGGTAGACCAATTATATATAACACTTCTTTATCTTTTTTCATTTTCATTCTTAATTTCATTGGTGACACATCAATTTATAAAAATTTATTTGTAATTAGTTTGTGAACCTAGCATCTTTCAAAGTTATATCTGATGATAGCATTAATATCACTAAACATATCGTCTATAAACATATCAGTAAACTCTTCCAATATACTAAACATTTAAAAAAACACAATAAACCTATTCTGCTTACAACCTAACATGATGAAACCTAACTTGCCAATATCACATCATCATTTATCTATACTTTCTAATAAAACAACACAGCTATTTTTATTTTTAAACTTTATCTTTGAAAAACCAAAAATACCATTTTCCTTTATTCACTAATTTAAACATTTTCACCTATCATACAAATAATACCCTTAATGAAATAATTAACAGTATAGATCCCTTAACACTTAAAATAACTACAATATTACCTTTAACATCAATTACTATTACATTCACCACTAATGTCATCTTCGCCCCCAGAACCGTTCCCACTGTCGTCTCCACTGCTTCCCCAACCGCCATCACCACCACCACCTCCGCCATCACTATCCCTATCGCCGCTGCATTGCGTGATAAGTCTAATATTACTTAAAAAAACACTATTATTAAAATACAAACGCATGTATGATTAAAAAAATTAGATTGAGATTCTCTAAAATTAAAACCCAACTTTATTAATAAAGTTGGTATCTTGACCATTGGATTAAAATTAAAGGCTCAGATTCAAAAATCATATTTGAATCTTGACCCTTGATTTTAATCCAAAGGTTAATATGTGTTCAACTTTATCTATAAAGTTGAAAACAACTTAAGCTCATAAAAAAAAAATATTATACGCAGTATAAGAAAAGTGGCTGGCCCACTACATAAAATGCCTTCAATATGTTGACGGACAAATTGAACTAGGAAATCGTTTGGCGCACTGGAACTATAAGTCTACAAACGCAACAAAGTGATACTTCCGTATGGTTGACATTTTGAGAGATTTTGGCATTGGAAATAATTTTATTCTGTTGGTAGGCTCCTAGTAGGTCCATATGAAAAAAAAAATGGAGTAATGGACCAATATCCACCTTAATGGGTTGATGTCTTTATAAAAACATGAGGAACACATGTAGCTAGCCTTTTTACCATATCATATTCACCTAAATAGTTTTGGCTAAAATAAAACAAACAAATAATAGGTTTCTCTTTATTGAAAATTACCGTGCATCATGAAAATCATCGTGCATCAATAACTTCGTGAATCTTTTTACATCAATTTAAACATGATTTAAAGGTCAAGATCTTGCCTTATTTATATTACTTTAATACTTATTTTACGATACTCAACCCCTCACCTAAATTCCTAAAATGTAAACATAGTGAAAAGACTTTAAATTTTTCTTTTGATGCATTAAAAATCCCTAAATAAACATAGTGTAAAATTAATTATTATTATTTAAGCGTTTAACAACACATTGATCCGTCAAAATTGAGTTAATTATGTTTTTTGTTTTTTGCATCTATCTTAACAACACATTGACAAAATCTAGAAAATCACGTTTTTTGTTTTATGCATCCATTTTAATGAATATGCATCCAAGATGGAAGCACAAAACAAAAAACATCATTTTTTAATATTTTGACGGATCATTGTGTTATTAAACACTTACATAATAATAATTAGTTACATACTATCTTAGTTTATGAACTTTTAATGGATCAAAATAAAATTTTTAAGTGTTTTCACCGTGTTCTCATTTTAATTTCAAATTCTTGAGGGGATACCAATTCAAATTGGGAACCCATCAGTTCAAGTTCTTGAGGACCGTGTTCTCATTTTAAGGTTGGATGTATTTGATTGACACCCCTTAGTTTATTACTATCTTATGTGTATATATTGTTTTATGCTTTGTACCCAATTTAATGGATGTCAATTCTCTTTTTGATATTTTTTTTTCCTTTTCATTCCGTAGTGATTGGTAGTGATCACATTGAACTCCTACTAAAAGTTTTCTACATATACAACGATGCATTAGGATTGTTACATATTTGCAATTTTAGTTTTGTTTTAAAAGAAGTTTTCACCAATACAAATAAGTCTGATAGTCCCGACCAGAAAATATTAGTATGCAGGTTTGAAATATATATACGTATATATAAACAATAGAGATCCATTTGAATGTTGGTAAGTGGTTTTTATACTTTTTCAGTTTTAATATAATATCCATTAGTCATAAAGACCGATTAGATAACATAAAAAACTCAGATAAGAGTTTTTTTCCAAAATAGTTTAATGGGGAATTTTATTTACCAAATTAGTATGTTTTTAAAAATATTTATTATTTTGGTTTAAAATTTAATTTAACATTATATAGTATTATGGTATTACATCATTATACATTAAATCTTTACAAACAATTATTTTTTTATAACCTCCACCAATCATCTTACATTATATTTTATTATATGAAATTGATTAAAACTTTGAAATTTAAAAATACTGAAAATAACTAATTAGTAAACTCTCTAAATAATCTTTTTCACAAACTATTATTATGATATTATCTTTTTAAAACCTTCGTCAATCATCTCACATTATATTTTATTAAATTTTTTATGGAAAATGATAATGACAGCCCTAAGGGCTGTTATTAACAACTTATTACATGCTTAAAAACTTGTACATTATATATTAAATACTGGCCCCCTGATTTCCCTAACAGCAAGGTACAAAATTTTATGCGCCCAATTAATTTTTACTGACAACCCTAAGGGCTGTCATTAACAAAACCCATTTTTTATAACTAATAAGTAAACTCTTTAAATATCTTTTTTAAAATTTGATTTGTTACCGAAATATATAAGATGATTTTGTAGTTATATTTTAGACACTAACTCATAAAAGATAAACTTTGCATAAGATTTTGAGGGTTACCCATGCCGACCCATTTAGCCAATTTTAATAATAAATGGTTTTCTAAAAATTAAAATTTTGTAGCGGTATTTGAAAGTCGGATGGTTATGGTAGTATTTTTGAATCCGATTACCAAATTATTCATTTCATTTTAACCAAAAGTCCAGATTATTCATTTCCTTTTAACCAAAAGTGTAAGTGTTACTCGTATTTATATATTTGTAAATATGTAATTTTGATAACGATTTCGAATCTCATTGCAAAATTATTCAGTTCAACCGTTAAATTTACAAATTAAAAAAAAAAAAAAATTTATCAGAAAGTTTCAATTTTTTTTTTCCAAAACACATAAAAAAAATTGACAGTTATTACATACGTATATGTTGTAAGAAAACCAATTACTATTATTGTTATTTTTATAAAAGTTGAATAACAACACTATAGCGGGTGAAGTAATGTTAAATTAGTTTTAAACCTAATGAAAAAATTGTTAACTTAAGTTCCAACCCAAAATGGTAAATATTTTTAAAACTATACTAATTTGGTAAATAATTTTTTTCCATTGCACTAGTTTGAAAAAAAACTCAGATAACATGTCTCTATGTGACTTTTAATTTATGTGTTTTAATTTTATATATAAAAGTCATATATGTCATAAACTTTCTAGTTATTTTTAAATTGTTTAGGTGTGGTTTTCGATTAAGAAGTTCGATTAACATTAAAAGTACAATTATGTTTGGGGATCTTAATATTACGAGGGTTAGAGACGTCAATGTCAAACTTTACATATTACTGTACGTGTTTAATAACCTTATTGTCTCCTAAGGAATTGTCCGGATGATAAAGCTAGTTTAAATGAATAAAAAACTATTAACAAAAAGAAAAATTGTATATCCGTGTTGCTAGTACCTGCAAGAAAGAAGAATAATAAAACATAACAAATAAGTAACCTAGGTTTGTGCTGAACACAATAACCTTAAACGAATTCATGGATTTTGTAGGGTACAGTGGTGTACTAACTCAAAATAGCACTATCGTATGGTGGGCCGAGCGGAAACATGAATAGATTGGAACTTAACCAAGAAACATAAACAGAAAAGCTACCGAAGTGGAGTTTTTAATTATGTTTCGGACCAACACAAAACATGAAACTAGAAACCACATAAAATAAGCCTTGCTGGCATTCATTATCTCATACTTATTTGGAATTTCATACTAATCAAGTTGACATGTGATGTGTACAATACGTCATACAGAAGACCTATCATTAGTAGCGTAATCAGGATTAAAAGTAACACGTAGCACAAACAGTTTTATCACTAGCCTTCTATCGCGGTAAAATAATGATAATGACCAAATTGTTACATTTTTGCGATTTTCAAGGTTTTTTTCACTACTTTTTATGCTTTTTAAGAGTTTTTGACACTTTGTTGTTTTAATTTTTCATTTAGTTGCATAAATATGTCATGAGTTGTATTATTAGAATAATCCTTTAGAAGTTTAAGGTTTTATTACATTAACCGATATCTTATATTTGTTTGACCTGTAGCATCAATTAAATATACATCACCTTAAAAAAAATTTACACTACATAGATCTGATGGAATCGTAACCCGGGCTACCCCTATAGTGTATGTGGTGCCGCCTAAGCTCATCACGCATGGTGTATGTATGTGTTGTCATCGACCACATTTTTTTAATAACAAAATATATTAAAATAACAGGCAAATAGCAAACCATTAGTTGGCCAAGAGAATAATACAAGTACAAGAAAATACAATTACAAATAGCAAACCATTAGCAACCAATTGTAGATAAGTTCTTGGACTTAAAAGAGTGAGAATTACAAAAGGGTCAAAAAAATTCGTAGCAATTACATGGACCCAAGATACGGGAAAAATTCTCACCCAACGGAGGACGAGCGACCGATTTTTACTCCGTGTTATTTTTAATGTAATCTCATATATTCCCCAAAAAGAATGACCAACTAAGTGAAATGCAACTGACATTTAAGCCAATCCACTTAAAAAAGCCAATTCTTTTTGCATCTGCTGAAGACAAAGTGTAAACACAGAGATTTTTTTTTTCTCAAGTTTTTTGCCTTTACCCATTGATTTTCACTTATTTTCCTAATTAATTTAGAAGTTTTAGTTAAATTAGTATGGGTTGGATAATGTAAAACAAATATTAAATTAAAACAAATAAGACAAGATCTTGACCCTTAGATCATGGTTAAATTGATCCACGGAGTAATTGATGCATGATGATTTTCATGATGCACGGTGATCTTAAGTGAAGAGAAACCTATTGTTTTATTTGTTTTACTTTAATAGTTGTTTTATTTTACCTGAAACCTATATATATATATGTGCAAGTTATTTTAAGACCACTTATTTTAGGACCATGCTGTACTAAATTTAAAATTAAAATGTACTTATAACTATGAATATTAAAAATCATAAGCTTCTAAAAATGGTCGGTGAGTTAGTTAGGTTGGTTAGAGGGGTAAATGAGTTAGCAAAATTTTACAGGTGGAATTTGAGAGGGTTAAAATTTTAGAAGCCTGCCCCTTACTTTATTGACAAATAGTGAAGCACTAGATTTATCCCCATGTTAAATATGAGGATTATTTGTGACATTTGTAAGATAAAATAAAATGTTAAATATGTTTCAAATGTATAAAATGTAGGTAAAATCAAATTAAAAGAATATAATTCAAAACATTGAACTCATATATTGTATTTAATCTTTTATAATACCTTTTTGTTGACGATATTTGTCTATAATTTTTGATCTGACATTTGTATGCTTATCATCATCTTAGAAATAATTTCGATTGAACTCATAATAATATTTGTAGACAATATTTGTTCATAATTGAAGCGGTTTGAGTTTTAGCATGTTATATCGTTGCACAATTAGAAAAAGGACCAGGATTGCAATAATTCTAGTAATGGCCATCAGAATACGATCAGATTTGCAGCAGTTTTTTAACAAAATTTAACGGTCATCAAGAAAAGGGCCAAAATTGCAACGGTTACATTCTTCTATATTTATTAGTAAATTATCATGTTAAGGTCAAAGATACAATTAAAGATAATATCTTTTTCCTGATAAAGATGATCCCAAAACAAAAGCTTTTAAAAAGTTTACACGTGGCAAGCAATCACTTTTTCCTAAAGCAAGAATTCGTAAAAATAAATCAAAAAAAAAAAATTCTTCTTTTAATTTTTATGCCTAACCATCGCATCTATGGATATTAAGCAAAGGAGTTTTTCTTCTTTTTTATGCCAAACCGGAGATAACTATTGAAATCTTTATTGCAATAATTTTCTTTAATCAGGTACACAAAATATCTATGAAGATACTTTGTAAATCCATGGATAATCTTGATTTGAATTACTTCCATTTCAATCAGGTTTAGATATAAAATATAAAAAATGGTTGGCCAAAAATTCATCAGAAAACCTATGGGGATAATACTTGCCAAGATTACTAAGCTATTTAAGGTATCAATTTTCCTATTTCAATTTAAATATTTTTGAGATTTAGGGTTCTTATTATTATAAATAATTATTTTCTTAACTTTCCAAGTTTTAGGGTTCTTATTATATTGTTTCCTCTCAACTTGCATGTTTTTTCTTCTCCTTTTCTGAACTTGGCGATCAATTTTTCTTTTTTAATTCTTTTTGATGTGTTTATATCCTTAAAAATTCAAATTAAATGATGGACCTATTAATGGAACGCAAGATCAACTAGAGAGGAAATTTAGTTACCTTTATACTCATAAAGAGATTTGATTGTTTCAAAAAACACACATTGTTTGCTACACATTTATTCAGGTTCTTATTCAAGAATAAAAACACGTATATAAATTTAAAACATCACTGCTTTTAGGTACCTTTTTACTCACAGAGAATTTGATTGTTTGCTATTATAATTCTTATTTCTTAAAGTAATTATGGGTTGTTTATATGTCTCCATCCCTAATTTACTTGGCCATTATTTTTTTGAGACCAACGGATGTCAAAGGGACATGGGTTTTACATGATTAAAGGCGGCGATTCAACACAGGGAAAATAGGAAAACTGGAAATTTCTAAATGGTTGGCGGTTGGCCCCGATTCAACGCATGATCGATGAAGGTCTAAAATGCTAATATGAAATTCAAGCCTTGGTCAGGATTTATTATTTAGTTACATCATATCCTCATTGTTCCCAATGTTAAATTCAATTATTTGAATTGATACGTTAAATGTGTAGGATATAAGGTTCTTAGTTGCAACTCTTCAAGTCTAAATATACTTCACGACATCATATTACTCATGAGTAAATATTTTTTGTGAGGTATAATAATGCTTCATTTTGAACTTCAGATTAATAACGAACTTTCTAATATGTTATATGTAACTGTAGAAATTCATATGTATTTGGTTTTTTGTTATCCAAAAGAACGTTGTAGCTAATCGTATTATTCGTCATTGATTTTTATATTGATTGGGTTTCATGGTATGCGAAAATGATAATCTTGTTAAAAATTTTCAAATTAGTTCTCGAGTTGGTTATTGGCTTATGCCCTATATATCATTGCCAAACCATTTTGATTACTCTCACTTTTGCCCCTTTAAAGGTGATGGAAGGCAGAAACAATTATTATATTTAGATACATTTACTTGAATAAATTAGAAAAAGGTGATGCCATAGTTTGGAGCAAACAATTCTATATCGTTATTGTCATGGTTATACTGTCATAAAGGATGGACTTGGTTCCATTGTTGTGAGGCTACTTTGGGTCAACTAAGTTAACTTGTGTAGATTACGATTGCTACAAAATATTTGAGGTGTAATCGGACTCTTCCATCAATTATTACTCCTCTTGCATATTGCTTCTCCGTGGATAGTGTATACTCATAACATGTGTAAATACAATAACAAACATTTTGATGTATGTGATTACTTTATATTTATAAAATGTAATTTTCTCTTTTATTTTCTTATCAATATTACGCAATTGCTTATATATGGGCAACATTTTCTTTTGGTAGAAACAAATAAACTAGCATACCAAAGAGGTATGTGGATATTTAAGTGATTTCCTTATGTTAATGTGTTTACAGAAATATGGATATAGTTGGTACCTCATGAATCTATTCTTGGTGTAAGTCATTTAGCATATTAATTATGATGTAGAATATATCTTTTGTACATTGAATGATCCTTTGTGTGAAGGTCGTTTTGATGGTCTAATTTTACCATAGTTAGGCGATTTAACTGATTAAGTGATTGATGCTTATAGCGTATTCCATGAACGAACTAAGTGAAGAAATTACTTTCTGTTGCTTTTATAGAAAAATATCTAATGTTTCCTTTGATGGGAGACTATATATTATGTGAAGAAGTGATAGATTTACTTTACCCTTCAAATATTTACAGTCCAAAGTTTTCTATGCAGAGCCATATAGGTGGAAGGTGAAACTAACATGGAGATAAAGTTCATGTATAGGGGGTGGCAAGAGGTAAGGAAGAATGGCTAAATAAATAAAGGGGTTGTATATGTGCCACTTTTTTCTTCCTGCCATGTTGACATCTATATTCTAAGGTATTGTTATTTCACTCACACGTTTAATTGCATTTTTGTTTGACACACATTTGCTAAAGTTCAATAAAATATATGTTTTGACCTTTTATTTTGGCTAAGATTTGCGTTTCTATCAAGTACACATGTTGTAGAAGCTCTCACGAGAGAGTGGCATTTCATGGTTCCTACGGGAAGGGAATCTGGGATAAGCTTGCAATGTCCATCTCTCCAATGTGTTGAAGTGCAAATAACAGTGGCCAAGACAAGTACTTCTAGGAACAGAATACAAGTTATTTTTGACTGGGATTTATCATGATACATTGGGGTTTCTCATGAGATGCCTCAAAAGAGCATGAGCTATTGATGTACAAGCTTCTTATTTCAAGTGTGTAAACACATGTCATGTTTTAGCTAACCTTCGAAGCTAATTACCTAAAAAGGTTATTGGTATTGTATTACCCTATGTAAATGTTCCAAGACTTTTTGATGGAATCTATTGGTACCTATCTGAATAAATTCATATGTATTCTACCCATGTATATTGTATGAAGTTAGTTTTCATGGAAAATAAATATACGATATTTTTGAGTTATGTCTAGTGTGAAGTATTGTAAGGACTTTAAAATTATTCTAAAACATATTGGTGAGAAAATATATTGAAAACAAACAAAGAGTTCCAGTGATGTGGGATGCTATTTGTGTTATTTAGTCATTGTGATCTTTATCCCCCCTTTCATACTAAAGGAGGAAACTCAAGTGATATCACAAGTTTGACGTGTCAATCAAAAAGCTCTTCCACATAGGTTTTATGATGTCAAGTTTTAGGTATTTTGTGGTGTTTTTAGTGTGTGTGGGGGGTATTTTGGGAGGGGGAAATAAGGCAGGTTTTCAAATATGGCTTTGGCGGGAGTAGGGTGGCTAGGTGTGAAGGTGGCAGAGTGATGGAGGGTGGGAAACGCATGCAGGATTTCAAAATTGGGAGGGGAAAATAAGGCAGGTTTTCAAATATGGCTTTGGCGGGAGTAGGGTGGCTAGGTGTGAAGGTGGCAGAGTGATGGAGGGTGGAAACGCATGCAGGATTTCAAAATGGCAAATTGGCGGGAGTTGATATATATGGGGATATATATGTATGTTTTGTGTGTTGGTTATAGCATGTGTGTATACTTACTTTAATTCAAAAAAGAGTTGGATTATAATGAGAAATTTGAATTATAATAAAACTCTTATTTTAAAAGGAAAACTCAATTAGGAAATAAGGGTCTATAAGTGCACGTCTATGTCAATAGCAGTCTAGATTGTTTGGGCTTATATTGTAATATGTCTTTGTCATGTGACTGTCATTAATGAACTTTGTATTATGCATACAATACTAGATTAAGTCTAAGTATTAAATGTGTAATAATATTCTGCTATGTGAAATACGACCTCGTAATTGCAGGGTTAATTACGAGGCCACCATATGGGAATACGACCCCGTATTTGCTGGGCCAAATACGAGCCAATCACTTAATTACAACCTCGTATTAGTGATGGGCTAGGCTTGGATTTACGACCTCGAGTCGCTGAAGCCTTTGGGAGGTTTTCCTATAAATACCAGAACCCTAACAGAGATTAGGGTCAAACATTTGTCGAGTTATCAAGCATATTTGTGTAGGTAAATAGGTCAAAGGTCGGTCCGCTAGCCCGCCTGCAAGGCAGCAGGTGATCTAGGGGCTTTCGTTGTGAATCACCACGTTATAGAGAGGGATTCCACACCTCTAGATAACGGGATCAAACTATTAACGATCCGCGTCAAGGGGACTTACAAGTGGTATCAGAGCCTCTTGGTTTCATACCGGAAGGTAATAGTTTGTTGGTGATAGACAACATTGACTTATGGTCGTTTAGACGTGATTCTTTCACGAGTTTACGACCGGAAATCTTGTTTGAGGTATATCTTGGTGTTTGCAGCAGTCGAAAGAGTGTTTTTGGCTTTTAGGGTTTCGAATTCAAGAGAATCATCGGACCAACATCGTATACGACCTCGCGGGCTCGTATTACCTCATCCAACTCGTATTTCGACTTGGGTAGCTAATTACGACCTCGCAGTTCAATTACGACCTCGCCAGTTCAATTGCGACCTCGTATTTCGTTTGCGACCTCGTGAGCTCAATTACGACCTCACAGTTCAATTACGACCTCTAGTTCTAATTGCGACCTCGTATTCTTGGACCTCGTGAACTTTACGACCTCGTTTATTTTTAAGCAGTTCGTGAACTTTACTAGCTTTAAGAAAATGACGTCACAGTTACCCACAAATTATCAGGCGTTAATAAATCAAATGATTATGATGGATCATGAAACTGAAAAGGCCAACTCACCACCAAAGTTGACAAGCCTTGACAGATACTTCAATTGGAAGGGCAGATTTGAGTCGTACTGTAGGCTGATGGATGTGAGGATGTGGATGTGTATTACTAAGGGTTATACTCCTCCAACAGTACCAGGTGAAACTTCAAGTTCGAGCGGTGATAGGCTTGCTTCATATGAGCAAATGGATGTCGATAAGAAGAAAGATTATGAAGCTGAAAGCAAAGCATTGGGCTCGCTTCAAATGGCTCTCCAAGGGGAAGTTCTGCATTTGTTTGAAAAGTATGATACAGCAAAAGGCTTATGGGATGCACTCAAAGAGCATTGTGAAGGTGACGACGATCTCAAGAAGAGTAGGAAAGACTTGTTAAAGAAGCAGTATTATGTGTTCACTAGCTTCAAAGATGAAACTCTTGATGAGATAATGGTTCGTTACAGTCATTTGCTGGTTGAGCTTGCCTACTTTGGGTATAATCCTTTGGGTATAATCCGGATCAGAAGACGTGATCGAGAAGTTGTTGGAAGCACTTCCTATCAAATGGGAAGGATTTATCACTTCTATCCAACAAATTCCCGACTTCAGTAAATAGACTCTGGAACAGATTATTCGAAAGCTGAGAAGCCAAGATATGAAAAGAAAGTCGAAGGAAGCAGGCATCAGTGATTTTGTTAAGCGTCCTGAACTCTATCATAGCAAGACAACCTTTCCTTCCCTAAGATCTTCAAGTGGAGGGATTACAGCCTTCTACAGTGGAGATGATGAGAAAATGAATGAATTCTGACAACAACTTGTTGTATGTAATTTCTCTGGAATCAGCGATTGTTGTGCATAATGGTAATCAGAATAGTAGTTCTCCAAGCTTGGGTTTAACAGGTATGCCGATGAGCATAAGATCTGCAGAGGGACATCTGGGCATGCTCACTTCTTTTGTGTTGGCTCTTGAAAAGCTAATTGGAGGAAAACTGACTGATCCTGAACTGGTTAGGGAGGATTACAAGCAAATTGATCCAGACAATCTTGAAGAAATGGACCTGAACTGGCAATTGGCTATGTTGACATTGAGAGTTCAGCATTTCACTGATAGAATTGGAAGGAAGGTGATTGACGGCAAAGTAGGGTTTGTTAAAACCAAGGTGAAATGTTTTAACTGTGATGGCTTTGGACATTTTGCAAGTGAGTGTCAGAGGCCAAGATGGGACAACAATTCAGCTACAGGTCGTCAGAACTTCAATCAAAGTGGTTCTATTGCTGGTCAGAATTCTGGACGTCCATATGCTAATACTGGGAACCGCAGCTCAGGAGATGTTGACAACTCAAGAGCATTGGTGGCTCAGTCTGATGGTACATATAATTGGGGTTCGACTAGTGTCGATGATCAGAATCATGCATTCATGGCAGAAATACAAGACTTTGATGGAGGGATGAACGATCTAGTTGATAATTCATTCGACTATACATTGTATGCCAGCACAAATGATCATGATGGTTTTCATCAGAGGGTAGAAGAGGAACCGGAACCATCACGATCAGTAAGAGCTGAAGTAAGAGGAGCCTCTACTGAGGCTGAAACATCCAATGTCATAGAGGGTTCCACAAAGGCTGAATCTAGTTCACAAATGCAGAATAAAGATAAAGGTGTAAAGATTGAGATACCTGATGATCTAAGCACAGAAGAGCTTGTAAATTTCGTAGCTAACCTTGAAGCTCCTGAACAACATGTAATTTTTTTCTTTACATCCTATTGTTTTTGTGTGTCAGCATAGCATAGGCTTATCTAGCGAAGTAATTGACCTTAAAAGGGAGTTTGAATCAGCTAAGACCCGTTTATATGATGCTACTAGTGATCGGATAAAATCTGAAGAAGATAGGTTCGAATCTCTTAGGGTTGAGTATGCACAGTTACTAGGCAGAAAGCAGGTGCTGGATGCTGAATTTGAAAGGGTAGGTAAAGAAAGTGCTAATAAGGACAAGGAATTAGCAGATTTTAGGGTACAAATTGTTGAACTAAGTGAGAAATTAAATCAAAGGAGAGACATAGGAACCATGATGGGTCACCTTAGAGATGCTAAGTCTAAAGGTGAACAACCTAGTTTTGTCCAGAAATACAATACTGTGCCTCCACCATTTAGTCACAATTACGACAGTTTTCAGAACCTGACCTTAGAAGAATCAAATAAAACTGAATCTGAAAATGTGCCCAAGACTACCCCTTCTGAGACTAAATCTAGTGATGTTCCTATTCCTGAGACATCTAAGTCAGAGGAATCTTAGAACAAGACTAGTGTACCTAAGGCTCACTCAGACCTAAGTGAAGTCAAATCGACAACAGATAACAAATTAAAAGGTGTGGAAAAGGAAGTTGAATTTGAAACTATTGTCTATTATACTTTAAAAGGTAATGACAAAGTGTTCTCAGCAAAGGAGTCAGATTTAAATGGTAAATATCCAAAAAATATTGAACAAATTTGGAGTCTTGAAGAACCAATAAAATTTGATAATTTGCCAAAACCATGTAAAGAGTTTAAAGATAAAACTTTCAAAAAGGGTTTTGTTCAAACTTCCACAATAGATGCAGAAGGTCAAAGTGTACAATCTGAAACACCATAACAAATTGCTGAAAGAAAACTTAAAGAAATGTTATCAGTTGGTCGTGATCCTGAGATTCAGACTGTGAAAAGATATGCTGATCCTATTAAAGCTCCTACTACTTGGGAAGAAGCATATGCTACTCTTGAATATATTGATGAATTAAGGAGTCATGGGGTTCCTGTACCTGAGATAGTTCATGGTGACATATCAAAGAAAACATCTAAAAGGTCATGCTTTAAGTGTCGTGAGATTGGTCACGTGTCAAGTTGTTGTCCTTATAAGAAGAATAAGACTAGGATATCACCTGAGATAGTTCATGGTGACAAATCTAGAGGTAGTATGGAGTCCAGTGGAAACTCTAGTTTATCAAAGGGCATTTCAATGAAAAATTATAAGGATAAATATTATGAAGAGTATATAAAGAGAAATCCTGATAGTTTAGTAGTGCAATATTATAAGAGATTTAGAGAATTTGAAAAGGACTGTGAAACTAAGGATAATAAGCCTAGAAATGTCTCTTTTAGAGAAGGTTCTAGTGGGTCGAGTCAGAGAAGGACTTAGAAAACGAAAAAGTCTATCTTATGCATTATACACTAAAGGGTGTTGATCGGGTTTTTATCGAGAAAAAATTTTCAAGAGACTGTTTTCCTCGGGTTTTAATTGATAAAGTATGGAGTGTTGAAGTTAGCAAGGAGGATCGCAATTGCGTTCATACTAGAGTTGTGCCTCTCGTGTTAACTCGTGAACAAGAAGAGATATGCAGATCTCATGAACAAACTATGAAGGACTTTGAAGATCGGTTAGATTGACGAACGAGAAAACTCCGTAAAACTGATGATCATTGCTTCAAGAAAACATGTTCTAATTAGTCTTATTATTTGTTATGTTTTCTAAAGTTTGTCATAGATAATCTACTATAGAAGATCATTTCTTGATGATGATCTATAGTACATATTTTATCTTGTTATAACTCTCTGTTATTAGATATGTTTTATGTCTGTTCCAGAATGGCAGTAGTTTAATCACAGGGATGAAGAAACTTGAGCTGTTAAGGAAAGAGACATGAGTGGATGTCAATCTTAGGAGAGGCCTTGGAATACATTACAGCAAGTGAATGTTTGTTCACAAGCTCAGAGGATTACGGTTAGAAACTCCTTTTATACTCTGATAAAAAAGGACACTTTATCCACCATATCTATTTCTGTTAAGCACAATTGACTTAAAGTTTTATCTATTTAGAATTTTGTGCTGAAGAGAAATTAAAGTCATGTGTTTAAAATCCTTATTCTATCAGAAAGTGACTTTAATTTAGCTGATCTGTTCACTAAGGCTTTCTACCGAACTCGTTTCGAGTTGCTAGTCCAATTGATTGGAATGAGAAATCTATAGTGACAGTGTCTCTCAACATGAACTTTGTAAAATGTGTCATGTCGTATTGTGTGTCATATATAGTCATAAAAACCAAATAAAAATGAGAAAAATCAGAAAATAAAAGGAAAATAATAAAAAAGAGTAAGGTCACTGTGTGAAAACGATTAAACGTGACGATACTTTAGCTTTTAAGCCTACTTAATTGTACCTTAAAAACTGCTTTGTTCAGTGATTCCATTATATGATGTATCGACAGGCACAAAGTACCAAAGTTTCCTTATTATTTGAACTTAAATGTATACAATGTTCTTATGGGAAACATATTCAGATTTATGGCTGAGAATGCCTGCTCCGTTTGTAGAGTATGGTCCTTAAATCTTGCGAAAGATCTTGCATTGTAATTTTGTATATTTGGTATTTATATAGAAGGTCTCGGGTACATACATTAGTGTGTATTGTTTTTTTTTCTGGATGTATACTTGTGACAAGATATGCATATATCTAATTAATCTTTTGAAAATTATGGAGCTAATGTGGCCTTTGAGATTCGGACAAGTAAGTCGTTGGGGTGTCTTTGTATACCTAGCCTACCTAAAGCTTCCAACTTGGGATAGGTTGTCAGAAAGTTCGCTACATGGGTCTCATAGAAAGTCACGGGTTTTCATAAGTGCTTTAAAGTTATGTCACAAATGCAAGTACTTAGCATCATGCAATGTTGGGTATATTTCCGTACGTGAGTCAAGTTATGTCGCTTTGCGTGTGAGGAATCACCTACCTGTCACCGCTGATTTGATTCTTAAAGACCGTCTCCCTTTAGTTGCCAAATGTCTTAATCTTAGTGCTTGTGTCAATTGTGGTAGTATATCTGAATATGGGTCACTTAAGTTCGCAAACTTGATTAAGTGGCATATTAGGCTACTCGGGTTACATGGTGACTGTCTTTGGCCAAGGTATGTCAAAAGTGTCACAAACCAAAAGGAAACTGGAAGTACCGAGTGTTTAAGAGGACAAATATATTGGTAATCGTCTTGGATCACTGTTCATAACTAATAATAAGATAAGTATTTCTCATGTGGGCTTATGTAACATGCTAAGCTGATCTAATCAATACAGTACTTTAGCTCTTGTAACTATGTTAGTCGTTCATGTTTGAGTGTGTATGTGTTATGTGTCTCGTAAAATGTGTGTATTTATTTATTGATGTTTGTATTTTTTTAAATAAAGAGTTCCTATTGCTCGAGAGACAGAGTCAGAATAGTTTCTAGTTTCCAAGAGGACTCAACTACGTTCTTATGGAACAACGAATAAACGAGTAGGGTATTTAAGCAATAGTAAAAGGATCAAAAGCTAAAAGAAAGTTTTTGTTAATATAGGTTGAAGGAAAAGAACACAGAGTTGTTAATTTCGATAAACAAATATTATGCTAACTTAAAATTCTTAGAAAGAAGATTTTCTTAAGAATGAACATAGAGATGCTCATAGTTTTGAATTTTATCTTTGAGAGAAATGTTTTTATTCTTAGAAAGAAGATTTTCTTAAGAATGAACACCGAGATGTTCATAGTTTTGAATTTTATCTTTGAAAGAAATGTTTTTAATTCTTAGAAAAAAGATTTTCTTAAGAATGAACACAGAGATGTTCATAGTTTTGAATTTTATCTTTGAAAAAAAATGTTTTTAATTCTTAGAAAGAAGATTTTCTTAAGAATGAACACTGAGTTGTTCATAGTTTTGAATTTGATCTTTAAAAGAATTGATTTAATCTTTAGAAGGAAGATTCTCAAAGAATTAAAGAGAAGATGATTAATAGTTTAAGAATTATCCTTCAAAAGATCGGGTTTTTTTTTCAAAAAGATTTAACTTTGACCTAATCTGAAAGTTCTTAACGGTGAATTATAGACCTTAAAATGACCTAGGTTAATAATACATTGTTAAGCAGATTCATTCATTTTATCTTGCTGGATTATTCATTTCTTCAGATTGTATGTTATTACTTTGAGAAGATATGATGATTGTTTGTTGAGATGTGCAGGATAGCAAACAGATGTTTGATTTGTAGGTTGCCAAGCAAGTTCTCAGCATGGAAGCAAGAAAGACAAATACACAGAGATATATAGGTCATATCTTTAACAAAGATAAATACTAGTATGATGAGGCAATCATAGAGGTATTTATTATTGTTATTCAATTTAGCCAAGATGTAATACTCTTATGATAAGGTAATCATGTATTACATATGGCGTGTGATTTTTTCCGCCAAAATATGAGATAAATAGGATAAATCATGAAGATTTGAAATTTGATAGCATTTGGAAAATTGTTCGCCAAATTCGTGTCAAAAAATTTTAGGAATCATCAAAATTTTCTTATGATCATAATATCCAAAGTTTACATGGAATTTAAAGTTTCATGAGAACACTTTTAATGGCAAAAATTACTTTTTCTATGCAAAAGTATAAGTGATTAAGTTTCAGTTCATGTGCTTTACAGAGTTAAGGTATTATGTTTTTGAAAGAATAATCAATATAGATTTGCATGCTAATTAGAAGACCTCAGGGTAGGTTATCCACAGATTTATTGGAAGACCTCAGGGTAGGTTATCCATAGATATAAGTGAAAGACCTCAGGGTAGGTTATTCATACTTATAATTGGAAGACCTCAGGGTAGGTTATCCATAGATATAAATGAAAGACCTTAGGGTAGGTTAATCATTGCTATCATAGAATAGTAAGACCGAGTTCTTAGGATTCTAAAAATTTGTGATAAGTATCAATAGAGTTGTAAGACAGAGTTCTTAAGATTCAAGATTATTGATAAATATCCTAAGAATAATAAGACCGAGAACTTAAGATTTTTTTTCTTGATGATTTGATGAATAGTTTAGCAAACTATAGGTCAATGATTTTAAAACCTTAGGATTTCGATTATAAGGTTTAGTTTTTGAACAATAAGACAAGGTTCTTAAGGTTTGAACTTAGAATATTTTGTAGTTCTTAGACTAAGATAAGGTCATAAAGATTTTATGACTTATAATAGTAAAAGAAGAACAAAATCTGGAGAAGAAAAATAAAAAATGTAGTTCTAGATTAAGTTGTTACTATCATAGTAATGAAATAATGAAGAATTAACATTATCATTTTTATCTTTGTGTGTATTTTTAAGCTTGATTGTGCAGGTTTTAGCACAAAGAAGCAAATGGAAAGCATGTAAGGATTGTATCATGTTTTTTCTGATTATAACTTGGAGAAACTTTAACAATTTTTTATTATTAGAGACAAAGAATTGTTGTGAAACAGGATGTTCTATGTTCCTGAAGTTTGAGCTTCAAATCTCAAAGTTTTTGGTTTTCATGATAGTCAACTAGTACATGATTGATTGTTGGAAATTCAACTTCTCTATCACATGTCGGTTATGCAAGGCAAGCAGGGACTCAAGATATGCTTAATTCGGAGAGATTTATCGTTGAGGGGGAGGACTACAACAAGTCTTGGTGGATTAGTTGATTGTTATGACGATACAGAGAGTTTGAAGTTTGCCGTTTAAATCTAAAGTTTTAGGATATCAAGCTTCGGGTATGGCAATTAATTTGTTGCCTCGAAATTTTGTTGTTCAGTGTATTTGCAGAAAATTCAATTCACAAGAAAGAATTTTGAGCAAAAGACTGAAGATTTAAAACAAGGCTAAGATCATCAGGTTATTGAAAGTATTATGATCTGATACAGTTTTTAACAAGATGATTATAGCAATGTTTAATATATTTTTTAGTTGAAGATCTTAGATATAGAAATCGAAGATTTGAATATGAAAGATTATCAACAATGTTAGATTACTTTGTGAACATTGACATTTTGTGAATGTAGAAGATTATTTGAAATCTTAGACATAGACATAATGAAATTTCAGAAGTGATTATGTAGTATCCTTGGATATAGACATTTGTGAATGTAGAAGATTAGTTAAAATCTTAGACATAGACTTACTGTAAATATAAAAGGTTATATTAAAATCTTTAGACATAGACATAATGTAAGTGTAAAGGGTTAGGTAAAACCTTTGACATATACATAATGTGAATGTAGAGGTTATGTAAAGCCTTAGATATAGACTTAATGAGAATGTAGAAAGTTTAGGGAAACTTTTGACAGTGACATTAAGTGAATATGAAAGGAATTACATAGCTAATACAACCTTAGACATAGAAATGTTATGTTTGAATGTGAAAGGCCGAATATTTCATATATCTTAGACATAGATATATCGTTTGAATTTGAAAGGTTATTATGTGTATAAACCTTAGAAATAGAAACGGATATATGAATGTGAAAGGTTAAATGCTTTAAACATAAGAATTATATTTAAATATGAAAAGTTTTATGTGTCCTTAAAACTTTAGATATCGAAATATAATTGTATATGTGATAAGTGATTTCGTGTATTGATTATTTAGATCATATAGTTATGAAAATCGTCCATAAATTGAAGGGAAAACCGAGTCAATTTTGTTTTTCATAAGAATATGAAGTTATAATCAATATGAAATTTATATAATATAAAGAGATTTTATATTATAAGAATTTCTACATAAATATGAAATGTAGAGTTTTTTGCTCTGATAATATGAAACGAGACAATAAGATAATCAATACTGTTTGAAATTTGTATAATATAAAGAGATTTTATATTATAAGAATTTACGTTTCATAATGTATATGTGTGCTCTAATAATTAATCATAGTTATGTATCACAGTCATTAACTGAGGGGGAGTACATAAGAATGATTAATTGTTCAATACAACATCATAGTTATGTATCCCAGTCATAAATTGAGGGGGAGTACATAAGAATGATGGTAGGTATATTGATTGATCATAGTTATACTCCTAGTCATAAAATTGAGGGGGAGTGTAAGAATGAAGAATCAATTTTATAACTATGAATATTTTGTGAAGTTGTATGAATACGTTTGTTATGTCACAAGTGGTACAGATTAATCGGTAAATGGATTAATTGCGAGTGATACAGTAAGGGAAAGCTCGTTTCGAGATTGTTTAAGAAAGATTGATCATGTAAGGTTTAAGACGAAGATCAGGGAAAAGATGAATATTCGATGGCTACAGGTTTGGTCATTTTAATTTTTCATATTTCCAGGAAGTTCGTAATAAACGTTGATTAATTATTCAGAAACTTTGACGAAAATTGAAGTTTAAAGTGTGCAGGAGGTGAAATTACGACCTCGTAATTGAAGATGGTAGAATACAACCTCGTAATTGGTCTATTGGGCCAAGCTCAGTACGACCTCGTAATTGATGGGCCGGGTTGACCCAGACCCATTTGGGTCAAATGGGTATATAAACCAATTTTACCCAAACACGACCTCACATATTAAAAATCAAAGTTAGAGCTTTACGACCCCGAAAAAGAACTTTGCTACCCCGTTGGTGATTTGATAGATACAATTAGATCGAGTGTTTTTCGTTGATATATTCGTCATCCGCGTGAAATACTGAATCTAGGTATATAATCTAATTGTCTAATAGTTAACCATGCAACAAGAAAATCAAGAAAATAGGGTTCGAAATTTTCGAACAAGTTTTTTCTATGATTGTTTAACTTAATTACAGAGATAATTTATGTTAATGATATTAACTGAATTACAGGGATAATTTATGTTAATTGTATTTAGTATAAATTACAGGGATAATTTATATATTTGACTAGATTACAGAGAAAATGCTAGTTGTATAGTATGCGTGTGAAGTTTTATGTCGATTTAGGTAATTAATGGTTTGTTATTGATTACAGAAATGGCAAGAAATTTCATCGGTGCGCATATTTACGTGATGAACTTCGATGATAATCAGGAAGGCACAGAGTACTATCACGAGATATTTGCTTTCTTCCGAAGATCTCGAGTTCATTATGCATTGACTTATTCTCCAAGGATATATCTCGATTATTTGAGAGATTTTTGGGCAAATGCGAATGTTGTTCGTGCTGGAGATATGTATATTTTTCATACCATTGTTGTCGGGCAGCAGATACAGTTCACTGCTGCAGATCTCATTGATATACTTTGTTTAGGCACAGTTGAGAAGGAAGGTGGTGCTACAGGTCTCACCAGATTCCGTCATGAGTTGATTCAAGGTGCTTTCCGGAGGATGGGGTTTGTAGGTGACCTGGCCAGTAGTTAGTTGTTCAAGAAGGGTTTCTACGGCAGGTGGAGGTATCTTGCTCATGTGCTTAATGTTGGTTTAAGCAACAAGAAGTCTGGTTTTGATACTCTAAACCAGGAAGCACAAGCACAAATGTTGGGATTGGTTTTTAACAAGCCGTATAGTTTCTCGAAGTTCTTCTTCGAAGAGATGAGACGACAGATCACAGCTGCGGGCAAAAGGAGGTTTTTGTTATTTCCTCGACTTGTGATGATGATCATTAATGCTAGACTTCCGAATCTACCAGCTGGAAGGGAAGTGAAGCATGTGAGTTCGATCATTCGCCGTGGTTATGATGAGTCTTTGTCTCGCTATCCGAATGATCCAATTGCACAGGATGTTGCATTGTTTGGTGAGATCATCAATGCAAACTACATTGCACCAGCTGATGGGGTCATACCAGCTTATGAAGGGCCTCAGCCAGAGGATGGTGAAGTTGCAGGGAATGTTGAGCTTGCAGAGCAGTTGCATGATGTAGAAGTGCAAGATGATGTGCCAAAAGAGCCTGAAGTTGTTGTACAGGCTGCAAATGAGATGATTGACCAAGCTGGAGCCAATCCTAAGATAGTGGATGATATATTGGAACAAATGGCTGATCCAAAGGGTGATATCGCTCAAGTGCAAAGGTACAAATGGCTGATCCAGAGGGTGATATCGCTCAAGTGCAAAGGTACAATCCCAATGATGATGATCTAGTGAATGTAAACCTAGACCAAGACATAGATGCTTATGTTGCTGGAGCTGCAGTTGGTTCAGAAGCAGCTAGAGCTAGGGAGTCAGGTGTTGCTGAAGCTAGTGGGTCAGGTATTGGTCAGGTTGGATCAGGAGTTGATGCTGTAGGTAGAGGAAAGGCTGTTGTTGATATTGAAGCAGACAAAGAGCCTTCTGTACATTCAGATGATGATTCCAGCAGTGATGGTGATGAGGATCCTTATAGATATCATGCATTCATTAGAGTTGGATCTAGATTGGTTCCTAGACCCACACAGGCCACTTAGGGAATAAGAAGAACTAGAGATGGTGATGAGGATTGGGAACCAGAGCAGCCCATACCTAAAAGAACAAGACTTTTCAGCTAACAAGAAACTTATGTTGCTGCTGCTGCTAGTATTTCACAGAGTGTGCCAAGGGTTGTTGTTCCGGAGACTACACAACCACAACCACAAGCAAGTGAAGAAACTACTTCTGGTGATCTGCAGAGACAGATGAATGAGATGAGAAGTTTGATCACTCATTTGGCTGGTGATTTGAAGGTTGTTAGTGACAAGAACATGATTCTTGAAGACAAGTTGGGCAAGATTGAGGTGGTGGTGTCTAACATGTACAAGAATTATTTGGCTCTAGATGAGAAGGCTATCAAGATGGCAGATGCATTGAAGAAAGGCGTTTATTGCTAAAGATAAATTGCATGAGCTGATTGATAACTATCTCAAGAACAGAACTGAAAGAGATAGCTTAGGTTGCAGAGGTGATGAGCTAGCTAAAGTTGGGCATGATGATGATCATGAAGATCCAGATGCTGCTACAGCTACTCAAGAGCTTGGAAGAGGTTCGATTTTGAGAACAGAGACTCAAGGAGAGTCTAGCCAGGCTGGTGTTGCTGGCAAGGCTACCTCAAAAGCTCCACAGACTCAAGAACTGGTTGTCACAGAGCTGAATATGTTAGTTAAGTCTGAGGCACCTCAAACCAAACTCCTTACAGAAGATATTGACGCTGATAAATTGGGCAAGGGTTTCGTAGGGCAATCTGAAGCTGTTGCTCTTAATAAAGAAATAGCTAGTGCTTAGGATAGTGAGTCAACCAAGACCGATTCTACTACCAATGTTTCTACAGAGTCAGATTTGCACCCAGTGATCGTGCATAGACTAGAGAAGAGATTGGGATATGATCCACAGGCTCATATGAGAGCGGAAGAGATTATGGATAGTGATAATTATTATGTAAGTGCACGTCTATGTCAATAGCAGTCTAGATTGTTTGGGCTTGTATTGTAATATGTCTTTGTCATGTGATTGTCATTAATGAACTTTGTATTATGCATAGAATACTAGATTAAGTTTAAGTATTAAATGTGTAATAATATTCTGCTATGTGAAATACGACCTCGTAATTGGAGGGTCAATTATGAGGCCACCATATGGGAATACGACCCCGTATTTGTTGGGCCAAATACGATCCAATCACTGAATTACGACCTCGTATTAGTGACGGGCTAGGCTTGGATTTACGACCTCGAGTCGCTGAAGCCTTTGGGAGGTTTTCCTATAAATACCAAAACCCTAACAAAGATTAGGGTTGAACTTTTGTCGATTATCAAGCATATTTGTGCAGGTTAATAGGTCAAAGGTCGTTCCGCTAGCCCGAAGAAGACCTGCGAGGCAACAGGTGATCTAGGGGCTTTCGTTGTACAAATGTGGGGTTGTTTACACTCAAACATTAAATGCTAATTTTCTTCCCCATACCCTCCTAGCCGCATGCTACCTTACTTGCAGATGATACATACATATATATGTATTATATCTATACAAAAGTACATTTTTGTTTATGGGGAATGTGAATGAGGATTTGACACCACTGTTCATTCTTATTGAGATCTACAATTGATCCAATCAAGAAAGTTTAACCCAATCACAAACACACCATCCCTATTTTTTCACACACAAGTTTCTCCCATATTTTCAAACTCAAACTTCATGGCTAACAACCAAACTTTGCTTGTGGAACAACTAGATGCTTCAAAAGATTTCATCAACATAAAGGTGAGGATAATCCGTCGTTGGATTAATCCCTGAGATGGTGTTGGTTGACGAAAAGGTAACCCTATATGGTGTTTACTATATGTTTTATTTTTGTGGATCATAGCATAAAACAACACAATCTGTTATGGTGTTTTCTATTTTTTTTAATGTTATTTTGTAGGGTGCAAAATTCCAGTGTACGATCAAGAAAGAGTTGGTTCCTATCTTTGATAAGCAGATCAAAGAGGATACTACAGTGATGATCAAGAGGTTTGGTATTGGTAAGAATTGTAACACCCCAACTAAGGCGGAACAATGAGATGTACATAAAGTCGAGTATTCAAAACAAAGGATTATAAATAACATTCACCATATCTTTATTTGATAAAAAGAATTTACAATAAACATGTGAACCAATTTCCAAGTACAAATGTGTCCACCATACTTAGATATTAAGTCCACGAACCAAATAACAAGCACATGAAATAATAAACTACAATGATCAAGGCGGATTCCATTGCCTATCACAAGGTTTGATCTTTCACTCCAAAGTGCAATGCAAATAATCATGAAGCATATAAATCCTCAATGGTTAAGCTTATTTCCTGAAAATCATGAAGAAAAAGTGTCAACTACGAAAACGTAGTTGGTGAGTGCATAGGTTTTTATATAAATCTTGGTACATGCCCATTTTAGCACTTAGAAAGTATATTATTGGTACATTTCAAAATACTCAAACCATACGACCGACAAAAATTCTCATCTCCAAATATCAGTTTTTCAAAATACCATAATGTCATTTCAAGACTTGGAAAAATCTATAGTAAATTACAAAGTTCTCGTTTGTCAAAATCATCATGAGAAAAGTATATATAAATCGATTAATCATATATCATATCAAATCATTTGGTTATAAATATTTCAATATCTCCAATTTCAACAATTTTCAAGATTCCATATAGGGCCCAACACCCAAACCATATGTTCAAATCATAACTTGCAAACATAATAGTATCAATTTCATTTAGCCACAAGGGCATAATTTAATATCAACTTCATTTAGCCACAAGGACATAATTCAAGTAAATTTTGATGAGTAAATGCTTGAGCCACTACTATTACCATTTTATCAAGTCCAACAATATATATAATTCATTTCATAGCACAAACTGTCAATCAAGTGCCGTATTAATAATAATAGGGTCGTGCCATGGAGACGACCATTTAAATTTAAGGTAGCTAGAGTCCCACTATGGTCGGACTGGAAGTGAAGGTCGTCACAAAGGCAACCAACCTTCCACCGTTACACTTATGGGTAGGTGGACGAAACCTAGTTGCGCAACTCTCTAACTACATGCCTCCACTTTCGGAGTAAATAGTAGTGTACCGAAAGAAAACGGGTTGACGGAACTCAAGCTCATCATAAAACATTTATCACATTGAACATACAAAACAATTTCATTTCAAAATCATATTATCAAGAATCATTTCATATATATATATCATGCTTTTCACCCCGATAGTTAAACATATAAAATAGTTTGAAAGGGGGCTATGACTCACCTTGATATGCCACGCATTACATTCATATATCCAAAATGGGTACTTCCCATCTATAGGTTCCTTGATCACATATTCCTTATGCTCCTCATTCGTATTTCAAAGCCAAGACTATCCCTACGATAGGACTAACATACATAAGTTCCTATCTTAAGCCATCACTAAGAAATGCCTTTTTCATTATGTTGTTATCAATTTTGGAATCCAAGTGTATTGCTAATATTCACATCATTTTGGTTGTGGAGATTGATGGCGTAAAGGTTACTTTCATTATTTACGTAGTTATAAGTCGTTAGAATTTCGATAACTTGGCTTCATTTGTGGTTTCGGTTGGCATCTTAGGTTAATGCCATATTAAGTTATATTATCCTTATTCCTCATTTGATGTGTAACCGATTTTAGCTCGAATTTGCATTTGTGATATCAATATATAGTTTGGTTAACATAATTATTTATGTTTATCTCACTTTAGTATCTTTGTTTTATTTTGATTACACTTGTCTTCAACTCGCATATTCTCGATTTGTCTTATGATTATTTGGTTTATGAAATTCGTTTAAGTTTTATGGACCATTATCAATTGAGCCTAAATGTGATGGGTTTTTAGATGTTTTGGGCTTACATTAGTTATTTGGCTTTACCTTATTTTGTGTTATGTGTTTAATGGGTTATATTGGTTATTGGGTTATATACCTTATTGGGCTAGGTGGGCCCACTGATTAGTGGTTTTATGTGTTGATTATTTGGGCTGGGTTAGCCCATTATGGTTCTTAGTTCATTACATAGCCCATTACCATTTTTAAGGTTACTTACAAATTTTCTGTTTTATACTTTATTTTTACCAAATGTTGGCTACTATTTTGGGGTCAAGACAAATTATTTGGACCTTCCTGATTTTTGTGCAACAATCTATATGTGTCTTATAATTTTGTAAATTTTTACATAATTTTTAGATATTGTTTGCTGCCTCTAAAAATTCCCAAACTAAAACTGGTCAGAATGGTTGCTGTTGTGCGACTTGAAATATTTTATAAAAGTTCTTAAGGATGTGACCTTCAGAAAAATACCACAAAATTATTTTAAGTCATGGGCACATTGAAATTACTTTCCACCAAGAATGACCTCATGGAGCCATTTGGTTTATGAGATAAAAATTGTCAAAGTTCATAAAATATTCAGACAAAATAACAGCTTTGACAAGTTTCAGTAGAAAATTCATATCTTTCTGTTCAGTATTTTTGAATAATTCCAGTTGGAGTTTAATCTTAACTCATTTGTATACAACTTTTATTTTGATAGTTTTGCTTGAAAATGCGCTCACATGTTCAGTTCACCCGATTTAATATAGAAAATTATTTCTGTCAGAATGTTCTTGATTATATCAACCCACCAATGACCTTTCTAACTTAATTAACACTTAAATCTATCACTACAAGATTAATACTTCTTTTTGTATCACTTTAACATCAATATTCACTAATTTCAAACATATACAAGATCATTCTTCATCATATTAAACTGATTTTATACAAAACTTAATCAACAAACCTAGTTTTTGCAAAAATTATCCAAAAATGTGATTGCATGTAACCATCTAGCCATTTTATGAACAAATCTCCTGACAAGTCTTCCATAAAACATAAAAATATGTTTATTCTTGAAAATCACAGAAATATATTAATGAATATATGAAAATATATCTTCATTTTTCAAGGAAAAAGTCACTTTTACTAGATATTAACATAACACAACACTTTTGGGTCTTTAACTTGTTGAATCCTAGAATCATTCTTCTAGATCTTGACATGCATGAGCATGAGGAAGAAGATTCTATCAAGTTGCCCTCATCAAATGTGTTTTTCAAAGAAAACAAGAATAAAACATAAACTTTTGATAAAAATCCTTGAATATATACAAGAACAAGATAGATTAAACTAAGAGATGAAGATTTATACCCTTGGTGAACTCGATTTGAAGATGGTTTTTGGGTAGAATTTTCGTGGCCTCTTATGCTCCAAATGACCCTTATTCCAAGCTCAAAATAACCCTTAAAACTATCTTGAATCAACCCTTGTTTAATCTAGCATAAACCCTTATTATTATTATAGTTTAGATTTGATTTTTGTCCTTGTTTTTCTTCCTTGTTCATGTCGAAATGAAGAGGAGGAAGGGAAGAGAAAATGCAGATTTTTTTGAGAGAAATAAGAGAGAAATGTGACTAGACTGTGTATGTTGGAAAGAGAGAATGGTGAGTGTAAAGAAAGGTTGAGTGTTTTGTGTATTGGGAGTGTAAGGAATAAGAAGCTAGTTGAAGTTTGATTGGGCAAAAGGTGTGGGGAAATATTTGGGGCGGTTTTTTTTAAGGGGAGAAAGGAAGGGGTTTTTGAATTTTTAAGGTGTTATGTAAGTGTATATGTGTATGTATCATTTGTATAAATTATAAGTGTGTTTAAGTTTACAAGTTACATGGTTTTCTTGTTAATAGATATGTATATATATGTATCGTGTATATATATATATATATATGTATATATACATATGTACATTTTTGTGGTTGATGAGCGTCCAAATTCCTATTGAAAGGCTTCATTTATATGTCTAAATGAGTTCATATTCCGGAACATTTGGTACCTAATGAATTGCATGTTTATATAGGTTTACGGAAGATGCGAGAGAGGGTAAATGGCATCAAGTAACTCAGGAGGGAGGCCTATGATGATTACAAGACACAAGGAAACGATTCGGAGCTGAACAAAGACGCGGGAGGTACAGCAGGAGCCACTAGCGCTGCTGGCAATAGCAAGCGCCGCTGGCCAGTCATCTACTAGCGCCGCTGGAGAAATCCAGCGCCGCTCCCTCAAGGAACCCAGCGCCGGTGGTGACAACCAGCGCCGTTGGCCCACCAGGCCCAGCCACCAGCGCCGCTGGTGTGCCCTCCAACGCCGATTTGAAGATGGATTAAACTAAGATAGATTAAACTAAGAGATGAAGATTTATACCGTTGGTGAACTTGATTTGAAGATGGTTTTTGGGCAGAAATTTCGTGGCCTCTTATGCTCCAAATGAACCTTATTCCAAGCTCAAATAACCCATAAACTATCTTGAATCAACCCTTGTTTAATCTAGCATAAACCCTTATTATTATTATTGTTTAGAATTGATTTTTGTCCTTGTTTTTCTTGCTTGTTCATGTCGAAATGAAGAGGAGGAAGGGAAGAGAAAATGCAGATTTTTTTGAGAGAAATAAGAGAGAAATGTGACTAGAGTGTGTGTGTGTTGGAATGAGAGAATGGTGAGTGTAAAGAAAGGTTGAGTGTTTTGTGTATTGGGAGCGTAAAGAATAAGAAGCTAGTTGAAGTTTGATTGGGCAAAAGGTTTGGGGAAATGGGTTGGAGCCGTTTTTTTTTTTGAAGGGGAGAAAGGAAGGGGTTTTTGAACTTTTAAGGTGTTATGTAAGTGTATAGGTATATGTATCATTTGTATAAATTATAAGTGTGTTTAAGTTTACAAGTTACATGGTTTTCTAGTTAATAGATATGTATATATATGTATCATGTAGATATATATGTATATATACATATGTACATTTTTGTGGTTTAATTTGTTATTTAGCTCTTAGTTTATAAACTTGTATTTATTTTTTATACACTTATATAGTTATACTTATTATTGTTCAAGCATTTTTATGTACATCATAGTTTTATAATTATATTTTTAAGATGATCATTGTATTTTATGTTCAAAAGTACTTTAATTAACTTGGTGTTTGAATTGTTGGACATTTATAAGAATTTTTGGTTGTTATCACAGCTTATGAACCTTGTGTTCTTGTTTATATAATCCCAACTTCTTGAAAAAATTTTGGTTCATTGATATTTCACCAAGTTCGATTAGAACTTATATAGCTTGAGATTGTCTTGAATGTATATAGTTATTGGTTATGTCATTTCTAGGGCATCTCACTGTACTAGTGGGCAATTATTACTATGCTTTGAATGTCCAGAAGGTCAATTCTCTTAATAAACCTCTAGGGATTGATACTTAGATAAATATAAGTAAATAGTCCTAATTGGAAATTGAGAGTTGTTACAAGAATGATGACCCTTTTCTCATGGTTAAACATAAGCTAAAGTGCAACTTCTACAAAAGTACAGAGGTGCAGCATGGTGTAACTTAAACTGGTCCTTCTTATGGATTCTCATTCTTGCCTTTCAATGAAATAAATGTGGAAAAAGCTAAAGCTAAGGATACCCTCAATATTGGTTAGTATGATTAATTTCTTAATAAAGTTCTACCAACACTATCAGATCTATTTATAACACTGAAAGTTTATATGTTTGGTCGGACCAGATGTCATTGGTTGTGTAAGTTGGTGTGGTAATCTGGAGGTGTTCCAGTCAGCAACAAATACCTTAAAGAGGTTCAACTTGGAGTTGAAAGATTTGGAGTAAGTTTTCAAACATCTATGTTCCAGTTTTTTGTTTCTTTATTAAGTTATTTGTTTACCAAGAAAACTGTAACACCCCGCTAAAGCGGAATATACGGATGCACAGATAAGCACAATTGCACATAGTACAAGTTCCAACACAGCCATTGATCATTAAAGAACAGAAGTACGATAGTTATTACAAAACATAAAATGTACTCAGAATAGTTAATGAACCAAAGACAGAACAAATTGTCTTTAAGTACCAAGTCTTGAACAAAATAAACAAGGGGAGTCTTCACAGCTCCAGATCTTGCACGCTCGAACAATCGCTAAAAGGATGGGCTTAGAAAGGAAGACTCCTATGCTAAGGAACTATGAATCTAGCTTGAAAAGCATGTAAGTTCAAAAGGTCAACTACAAAAGTAGTTGGTGAGATTCACATAATGTACGTTTAGTTTACATATACGTATATATGTATAATAAGAACAAGATCATAAGTTTTGTACGTTGAACCATTGTACTTTGTAATGATAAGAACTAGATAAAGATCTGCACGTTGAACATAAGTACTTTATAATAATATGAACTAGGTCAAGAACTGCACTTTGAACATAAGTACTTTATAATAATATGAACTAGGTCAATAATATGAACTAGGTCAAGAACTGCACTTTGAACATAAGTACTTTGTCATAGTATGAACAGAACAAGAACATATAACGAACTTTAGTTATAAGTTGTCACTGCTAAACCGATTGGCCAGAACTGAACTTTTAATGTAATAGTATGCTCATATAGCTCAAGTACTTCAAATAAGGTCTATGTCAGAACAATGACATGAACAAGGACAAGTAATATGCATCCTCCTAAACTGTGGAGAATGACGGTGGGCCTACCCTAAAAAGCGTTGTCCATAATTACCTACGGTTCATTCCCTGAACTGTGGGATATGAATTGATAGCAGTGAACAAGAACTGAACAAGTACATGTACGAACTAGAACATAATGAAGATCAAGTACAGTAGTATAGATGTATTTAAGATCCTGCCCATTCAAGACTCAAATACTCTTTTAAGCAGTTTAATAATCATATCATAAGTAGTTCAAGATCATAATGTAGTACGTAAGATAGTTCAAGAACATAAGTACTAGTACAAAATAGTTTTCATGCTTTTCAGTCCCCGATAAAGAACTTTGAACAAATGTACGAAAGGGGGATTAGTGAACTCACAGTGATCCGGTACAAGCACAGAGAACTAGCACAGAGAACAAGCACAAAGATAGATAGTTATATCTATCACAATCCAAGCACGTCTTGATGGATGCCTAAGTACATATCATTCATCATAAATAAGTACATATATTAGTTCAAGTGATATTCAATCACTGAAATGTCCTTGATGAACTAATGATTTGGTCCTTTGAAGATCTTTGAACGTTTTGACTCAAAAGAGTTTTAAATGAACTTTAAGTACATGAACTGGACTCGAACTGAACGTCTTTGAACTCACACATAAGTACTTATCGTGTTAATGAGTTGAACATATCTTTAATGATGAACTTTTAGCCCTTAGAACTTAATTCACTTGTTCATAGAACTCGTACTTTAGTAATCAAGATAGAACATGCCTTAAATGTACTTAATTAGGGTTTGCACTTTGTACGTTGTCTTAGATCGACTTATGAACTAGCTTGGATGTTAATAAACAGCCTCTGATGTGTTTAATCAAGTGATAATGATGTTATGAACTAATTTGATGATTAAGGATCAAGTGTGATATGATATAGAACAAGTACGTGTTGGTTCAAGGTTGCACAAAGTCGTCCTAGGGTTTTGGATGCAAGATCATCCTAGGTGACCCTTCAAGATCGTCCTAGGTGACTCAAGGTCGTTCTAGGTGACTCAAGATCGTCCTACAGGACCTTAGACCAGATTGTTTTAGTTGCCTCATTGTACAAGATCGTTTCGCAAGTTAAGGTTCAAGATCGTCTTAGTTTAGCCAAGATCGTTTTAGGTGCACAATACCTCAAGATCGTCCTAAAGGACTTAGATCAGGATCGTCCTATGATCCAATGAACAAGAACAAGGCACATGATCAATTGATTGAACAATTGTTTGAGCTAAACCAATCCAAAGGATCGATTACCCATATACGTACCAGCAACACCACAACACCACACGAGATCGAACGAACATGAACTATAGAACATCAAGCAGCCTAGGACGATCTTGTGGACCAAGATCGTCCCACCTCAAGACTGTCCCACTGCCCAAACAGGATGGAACAAGAACAGAACTTAGCACGAAGATTTAGATCGATTCCGGGACTTGTTAGAACATAGAACTTGAACATATATGCACAATAACATCAACCATTAACATTTATAACGATTTCAAGACCATTTATAACATGAACAAGGTGTGGCACATCAAGAACAAGTTTCCTTTCATTTTCAAAAATGGGTTTTGAAGATTAAAGCATGTTATGACCCAAATTTGTCCACATAAATGTTATCAAACACATTTAGACACAAACCCATTAATCATTAACACGATTTCATATCAAAATTGGACCAAATCATCAAGAACATAAACTTAAAAAAGTACACTTTTAATTTGATCAAAAACTCATAATTTGTTGTTGTTACCTGAGATTTGATTTCGGAAATATGTTTTGATTATCACAAGGATGCTAAAAGTACAAATGATTTCGGTTTAGCAACACAAAATTAAAAGATGAATTTAGTGTGTGAAAATGTGGCTGCACTATGTGTTCCTAGAGTGAGAAAGAACAAAGAAGAAGAAGATGGAAGATTGGTTGTCTCTCTCTAGGTTTTCCATCTTATTCCTATATAAATCTTTCCCATATTTAATGAACTTAATAAATGCAAGGACCATTTGCGAACATATGAACTAGAACTTTCATGAACATGAACGTTTATGTACCGAACTTTAATATTTCATTGCACATAATCATGAACTCGTCATATGAATCAAGATTTAAGATCAAATTTACCTTCATATAAGCACATAATTAAGGTTTAAAGTACGTCAAGAACTTAGATAATTTGAATTGCCTAGCCGTTCTAATGGCAAAAGTACGTTTCAAAGAACTTATTAAGAACATTTCTAAGACGGTTGTTACAAAAACAAATTTGCAGGATACTAAAAACATACTAAGATAATATTCCACACATACTATTTATTGTTTTAGTTTGTATAGTTACATTTGTTGCACTAAAAAGTAGTGTTAACTGACACCATGTAGTAAACTATATAAGTCCATGTATATATATTTAGTGAAAGTCTTTGTCCGTTGATATAAATGAGAAAAAAAAAACAGTTACATAGCACACTTGCAGCAGGTTAACTGTCATGTTGAGTAGTTAGCTTGAACCAAATGAGTTATACAAATCATTGGTAACATTTAATAAGAACTAAATTTGATGTGCATTTGTAGTGGTACAACACAACGCTGCACTTTGTGGAATGATTATGCTGTTCAATTTAATGACTTTGTGGAGAAGAACAAATCTGAAGAGCATGTCATCACCATCATGCAACATGCCATCATAAACACATGGAATGGTAAGTGCAAGGATTTGGACTTTATTTTCTTTACCCATGCCATCAATGTAATGTTTAATTTGGTATTACTTTTATTTATCCAGACAACTTAACTTTCCAAAGTGATAAGTATGGTACAAGGCTTTTCATAAATGAGGATATACAAGAAGCCAATGACTTTAGGAGGAGGTAACTAATTAAACAACTTCTGTTAAATCATAGTGATTGGTTGTGTATTTCCACTTATTTCTCTACAAATCTTATTAGGTTGATACTAAAGGAAGGAGCTGCTTTAACATCACATACCACTTTCACAACACAAACTGTTTACCCAAATCGCTTAGAGTTTATCCTAAACAGTGATAAGAAACAATTGGATGAGGTTAGAGAAGCTGAAGAGGTAAATTACATCACCTCATAGTAACTTATAAGCCTATTACATATTCTATAATACATCATTCATGTTGATATTGACTTTATTTGCAGACTGGAAAAGTTGTTGTTGTGGCCACACTAGCTATGCTTGAGTAGGAGTTTGGATGGTTCTTTATTGCTTGCAAAAAATGTCAAAGGAAAGTCATAAGCAAAATGGATTACTTGGAAGCTGCCGATGAAAGCGAACTCACTGATGAGCTTATCAATGCTTCAGCTGACAGTATCTGGTGTCGAAAAGATAAAGAGATAGCAACAGAAGTTGGACCCAAGTAATACTGCATATTCATTTTAGATTATATTATATATAGAGAGAGATATATATACAGTATGATAGTATATATGGCAGATTTAAAACAAACTGTTTTACATTTACGTTGTAACTTCAGGTTCAGAGTCACCATGAGAGTCCAAAACAGCACAGGCAATTAATTATATGTGTTTATTTTGCTGAACAAATGATGGTGACAAAATACAAATTTATTTTAAAAGCTTTGTAGATAACTATTTATCTATCAAAATTTAATAATACGATAGAATCAATATAGATTACAAGTATTTAGTATAATGCAAAGTAATTTTTTTTGACAAAATTACAATATCATCCTAAATTTAAAATATAGTTCTATTGACGATGGATATACATTTGATAAATTATTTACTAATTATTAATTTATTAGTATATCTTATTTTGAAAATATTATCACCCTTTTCATACTAAAGAAGATACTCAAGTGACATCACAATTGTGTGTTGTCAAGCAAACAAGCTTCCCACATTGGAATTATGATATCAAGTGCTATGTATTTTATGGTGTATTTGGTGTGTGTGCGGCGTGTTTAGGAGGGAGAATTATATTGTTTAAACTTACTACATTTTTTCCTTTAATGATTTTATTAGTCTAACATTTACTTAACATAATCAACTAATTACAAATCGTTTTTTTTTTGTACATGCGTCTTCCGCGGGATAAAAATCTAGTTATATTTAGATAGACAATTAAACTCATGTTGGGACATACAATAAAATTGGGTCTAATAAATCAATCGAATTACAATGACACATATAAGGACCTATTTTTTGTTTCATATACACATCATTATAGAACACCCAAAGTCATTTTATCATAACATTTGTTAAGACGGAATTACATAAAACGTTATAACATCTCTCTCCTTAATAAAGCAAGGTTCTCTAATAATACTTACTTCTAAAAAACAGCCAGGTGGCAAGCTGTACCTTCTCCTTAAAAAATCTTCCATAAAATGTATTCTATATTTGTTTTCTTTTTCTTTTTTTCATTCAATAATGAATAATTCAATTTAGAAAAATTATGAAATCAAAACAAAATTTCCCAGAACCTAATCGATTCAGCAACAATAGTTCAAAATTTTATTCCTCTCATATTTATCTAATTGATTGATTCAAGGTATGTGAATTTTGTAAGGTTTTTTTTTATTATTTACTTTCTTTAGGGGTTTCTTTTGTTAGATTATTGGATGTAGTTTTTATTTTTATAATGAATTTGGATGTACTCTAATTTAATTTTAACATACTTATGGTTCTCTTAGGGTTCATTGTTTTCTCGGAATTTGTTGCTTATTATAAGTCCCAACTCAAGAGATGGTACTAACTGAAGACACCTCTATGTCAATGGTGAGAGTTCTTTGCAATATAAACTCTGAACTGGAAACGACCAGTTACAGTGATTGTATACCAAGTCCTTGAATATATTACTTAGCAGGTGACTAAATGAAAGACAATGCAATAAGTAAATATAACGAAGTAAAATGGTGAGACCAAGTTGTAATTTTCAAATGTATTTTATTTATTGATGCTAAATAAAATACAAGGTTGTTGCGGAACCAAGATAATACATAAATGTAAATATCCTAACAACCTATGAAATACAAATGATCTATACTCGGAAATTCTCTTTAACAATCGAAACACTTAAAGTTGTGAAGTGTTCCCTTTTACGATTGAGAGAATATTGCACAAGTACACCAATAATATTGCAAGACATTACTTTATCTAACCTGAACTGGATTTAAGGAAACTAAGTGAGTTTCTTTGAAATGCTTGATAAGGTAAGTCAAGACATTACTTTATCTAACCTGCTTTATGCACTTTTGTACTTTAATCATAGACAAATGATATAGTCTGTATAAAGCTGCATAAGGTAAAAAGGTCTTCCTCGTAAACAGTGTAAATCATTGAAAAGGCTTTAAACTGATATTCCCCAGTTTCAATCTGTGTAGAATGCCAACTAGGCTTCGCTGCCATTGTTATTCTCTATCTTCCATTTGTTGTCTTCGACGTCAATTGGAATGTCTTCAGTTCTGATCAGATCTCAACTAGAGGAAGTCTTCAGTTGCATTAACTGTACGTTGCAATTGGACTTCAATATATTTCTGAACAAATCTTTTGGTCTCCAGATGCAACTGGAGACTGGCCAGTTTGGACGAAACTGGTTCTAACAAATTCCTCCTATTTGTCCTGAAATATTGCCAAGTCTGTTCAAGTTTTTGTAACTATACAAGTATGAACTTGAAAGATTTGTATGACTAAATCTAATCTAAGTTTCCAAGGCATTTTTATAGATCATCAAATGCCTTGATTTTTTTTTGTTTGTTAAATTTAATCTGTTATCTATCTTGTGGTTACAATCTGGCAACTTGTATATACATGATAAAATTACAAAAGTTACAAGACAATAAGTAAAATTACAAAATAGATAACTAAAAAAGATCTTAAACTGATGGCCCTTCGCCAGTTCTTCTTCTCTTTGTAACTGAAGAGATGGGTTGTCTATCTTCAGGATCGAAGTTCAATCTTTTCTCAACGTCTTCCTTGAACTTGATCAGACTTTGAAGTACATACACCCAACCCTTTTAAATCTTGTTCTTGTGCTGCCTTGCCCCCAGCAGATTTAACACTTCAACATGCTCATAATGTCCATACTGATGAACATTTGGATTCTTAGTTGTGAGCTGTGGTCCATTGAAGTATTGAATGGTTACCACAAATTTCCTTTCTCCAGGTTTGATTATCACTTTGATTTCATTGATTTTTCCTGGATGGTATCTTCGCTGAAGAACTTCATTTAAGTATGCACGTGCGTCAGACTCATTGACCAGTTTGATCTGGGCAGTGCTCAGTTTTTGTACAGCAGCTCGGATATCTTCAGTGGATGGCTCATTGGGTTCTACCCAAGTCCTTAAGTTTGCATCCCTTGACAAGGGTTTAGGCTTTGACTTACTCTTAGACTTAGGTGGGTTCAATAATTGTTTGACCTTTTTCGATATTTGCTTAGTTCGTTTAAGAATCCCTTCAGTTCTAGCTTCCTTGGCCTTCTCCTCTGATATATTTAAATTTCTGGCATCATGCTCAGCTTCATCATCAGGATAGTCTTTGTCCAGATGGACTTCAATCATATCATTCACGAGTGCCACTATCCTTGGGTAACTCTTGACCTTCCTGTATTGCTCCAATGAGATGCCCACCAGATTAGCATCATTAACATCAAGTATGCCTAATCCTTGCAGTTGAACCCTTGAGACTAGCAAAGTGGCTTTCTTTTGTTTCTTTCTTTCATTTATTGCATTGCCAATTCTAGCCAATCTCTTGCTGTCAGATTCAGTCACCGGAGGAAGCTGATCAGGATTTCTAGTTTCTAATAAGGGTATATCAGTGGCCGGATGGGCAGATTCATCAGTTGCGGGTGCCTTGCCCTTATTCTTCTTCCCCTTATCACCAACATCCTCAAATTCTTCAATTACTTGCATACCAGCATTAGTACGGGCAGCAACAACCAACTCTTTTCCAACACTTGAACTTGAAGTTTCAATGTGAGTGCTAGGGATGTTTATAGATCTTTCCCCTTTGGCAGCTTCTAGTCCTTTTCTAATTGCATCAAAATCCGAAGGACTGGAGGGTAAGCGATCTAGAGGCTGCCATGACCCCATGTTCTTGCACTCCTTAAAAACTCCACATATCATTCGAACTGTCATCCAAAGATGATTGACTTCTTGTGACTGGACCAACACATTGCCATTTGTTTTAGTTTGGCTAGCCTGAATTGCTTTAAGTATAGTCAACTCATCTGGGAAGAGCCCAGTCGTACCAACATCCTTCACCACTTCCTTATCTTTTGTTTTGCCAACTTCAGTTGTCAGATTATGTATAGCAGTGGAGTGTTCAGATACCTTGCTGGCCAGAGTATCTAGACTGCACCTCAACTGATTGATCTCAGATGTAATGGGAGTGAGAGCAATCTGGGGCCTTGCAGTCTTGGTGATCTCAGATATCACCCTTTCCATAAATTGTTGTTCTCTAGCAGCCAAGGTTTCTTCTATCTTTTGACCAACTGAAGTGGCCAACTGTTGCCAAGCTCGATCACATCCAGACCAGGTTTTTCAATAAGCAACTTAACCTGTCTTTCAAGTTCTTGTAAATCAACCTTTGAATATCTGACAGTTGTGTTCAGCAGGTTGGTAATGGAGGATGTGACCTCAGTTTGTGTAAGTGCAAAAGCCTCTCTTAAAGATGTTGCAAGTAGATTGGAGGAATTGACCAACTCATTAAGCTTGTTGCATACCAAGTCCTCATTTGCAGAGAACTTATTAATCCCAGGTCAACCACTTTGACATTTGTAATGTGTTCCTTTTGGTACCTGGAGAGGGACTTGGTATTTTTGTCTAGAACCTTTTGAATATCCTCCACCCTTGTAAGAAGGTTTTGGATATCCGATTGAAAGGATACAAACTGGCTATCCAGTGACGGAAGGGAAGGTGTCACTGGACCAGTTCGAAACGCTACAGGTACAACTGGAGGAGGTGTTACAAGTGTTGATCCTCCAGATGTAGTAGCACCAGTTGAAACAAAAGGAGTTGTTGAAGAAAGAATGGGAAGAAATTCAAGTTGACGTACAGGCTGAGAATGCTCAGGTATGTACGCCGGCGACGGTGGGGTTAGAATGTGTCTATTTCTAGGCACATTCATGGAAGAGAGGAATTGTCTTGAGGCGAATTGAGGAATTTCTTGTAGTGTGGAGAAGTCAGGAGGTGAAACTAAAACTGGTAGATCTAGGGGTTGACCAGAAAAGGAAGGAAGCTGATCATGTGTAGATGCATCAGCCATTTCCTGGTCAGAATGTATCTCATTCGAATCCGAAGATTCAAACTGAAACTCACCCACACTCATGCCTAGATCCATGAATGATAGGGGTGGCTGAACAAGCTGTTCCGACTCCTGGTGACCAGTTCTAGTTGCCTGGATGGTTTCACCAGTTTGGGGATCCATTGCCGAAGCATCTTCTCCCTAGAAAGAGGTCACTGGTGCCTCAACCACAACTGCTCGATCCTCAGCTGTAGTATCATGGGTCGTAGAGTCTGGAACCTCGACCAGAAACTTCGTCAGTTCGTACTTCAAGAGTGTCAGAAGTATGGCTCTGTAAGTTAAGTGTTGACACGGACTCTAAGTTGGGCTGGGCTGACCCAAAAACTTCTTCACCACTTCCTCCTACAGCAAGTTCGGAAGTGGTTGCCTGCTGTTCACCCCTTTGACTATCTCCAGCATCTTGTTGGGAAGAAACTGGAGGGTTGGCAATGGTACTAACGTCAGCGGCAAGATCTAGCTGTCTCCTAAGGCGCCTTTTTGTTGAACGTTTTGCCTTTGGAACTACCTGGACACCTGTTGGGAGGTCTCCAGGGTGAGATGTTGGTGGAACTGACAGGCTGGAGCTGGTGGGAAAAGACTGCTGCCCAGGTTCAGCAACCGTCACAGTACCAGTAGACGAACTGGTAGGTCCCTCATTATTTTGAGGCCCACCCAGTAGTCTTTCTGACTCATCTTGGACTGGTGCATCAGTTTTTGAGAATGCCAGCTGCATTCTACTTGGCATCTGGACCTCTCCAGGTGAGGAGCAAAGAGAGTCCAAATTCCTCAGCATCTCTGGAACAGTATAAAGTGACTGATTATTATAATAAGCATCAGTGCCTAGGATCTGAAGGAAACACAAAGACAAGTATCTGGAGAAGGGTATGCACAATCCCCTGTTACCTTTCAACTTCTGCATAAAACTTCTAAAAATAATCTCAGCAAAATCCACTCTAAGGCCATTCCACAAGCAGTAAGCCATCTCTGCTTGGGTAGAGTTAATCTGGTCAAGGCCACCAGAACTTCCTCCCATACTCTCCACCAGATGTATGAAAAAGTATCTCCATGAAGGTGTGAGTCCCTTCAACATCATTGCACATTTGGTTTTCAACACCCCATTATCCAAACATTCCTTGTTTCCCATGTCAAGGAGCACCTGTCTGTAGTTTATATTTTGGGAAATGGCTACTGGAGTCTCACCTTCTCTCCAGTAGTTGAGATGCAGAGCCTCTCTCACAGTGTCCACTATGATGGTACACGCAACTGTTCCATCCTTGAGAGAAAAAGAAATGGATGAACAGTCATCAGCGAGTTGTGCTGTGTACCAGAATTCACACAAGTAGTCATGGTACAACTTGTGTGGATTGAGAGAAAAAGTCACACCAATGGGAGAATCCAGAAGGAAAAGTTGGATTCTTCCGATGAGAGAATCGGTGGCTTGAACCCCTTTGAAACTAGTCATGGGATTATTAGGGTTCAATTTTATTAATTTTGCCTTAGGGGCACCCTGTGCACGATGGACTTGAGAAGATGGATTGTATGCAACAGTGAGCAAATTAATATCTCTACTGCGAGAAGATTTGGGAGCCATTTGATTATAGATAAAGAAGGAGATTGAAATTTTGATAATTAAGGTTTTGATAATAAGCAGAGAGAAAAGAGTAATTGTTGATGATTGGAATTGAATGAAGGAATGTGAAACGAAAGTGAATAAGTGAAAGTAAATACAGGGTATTTATAAGCTAGATTCACAATCCCAAAGAATAAACAAGAATATTTTATTATCAAAAATCAAAACTTTTAGATATTTTGTTAAAAATGAGTTTGAATTTTGAGCCAAAATATTCAATTCCTAATGTCAGCATTAAATGCTACGACGGCTTATATACCCACTCGCCCACTAACTTTTCACAATCCCAATAAAAGTGCATCTTTTTACAACAAGGTAATGACACGTCATGTGACAGTTGTAAGTGGGTTAAAACACTCGAGAATTATCACGTGTCACACAATTGACCATTTATTCTTACCGTTATGAAAATCTGGTTAACCTCCAGTTTGAAGATGAGACAAAACATTTACACTGGAGTAACAGTCCAGTGCCAGTTTTAACTGGAGAACTCTCCAGTTGCAAAAGCAATTTTTGTTAGAAAAATGTTTTGAGTCTTTTCCCCCTAAACATGAGATCCATTTGATCAAGGACTGGTTTTTGAGTACATCAAGGCGTTCAATCTCCAACCAATCAAGGATCACCTGAACCATCCTCAACTGGAGGGCCTCACCAGTTTAATGAGGATTTAACATGCCCAGTTCGCTGATGAGATGTTTAAAAGTTTTCTCATCAAGAGGTTTTGTAAAAACATCAGCTAACTGTTTGTCAGTGGGAATGAAATGAATTTCAATATCTTCTTTCATAACATGGTTACGAATGAAATGATACCTGATGTCAATGTGTTTTGTTCTGGAGTGCATCACTGGGTTGTGAGCAATTGCACTGGTGTTGTCACAAAAAATTGAGGTTCTTGAATATTTCATACCATAATCAAGTAACTGGTTTTTGATCCAAAGAATCTGGGCACAACAACTGGCCGCAAAAATGTACTCTGCATCAGCAGTTGACATTGAGACTGAAGTCTGCTTCTTACTGGTCCAACTCACCAGTTTTCCCCCTAGGAAGTGACATCCACCAGTTGTTGACTTTCTATCACTCTTACACCCTGCATGATCTGAATCTGAATAACCCATTAGATCTAACCCTGGGCCTTTGGGATACCAAAGACCAAGGCTAGGGCACCCTTTCAGGTACCTGAAAATGCGCTTAACAGCATGCAAATGTGATTCTTTTGGGTTAGCTTGAAATCTGGCACATAAACAAGTTGCAAACACTATATCTGGTCGACTTGCAGTTAAATACATCAGTGAACCAACCATTCCACGATATTCTTTTTGGTCCACTAGTTTTCCATTTGGGTCAGAATCCAAATTTAAAGGAGCTGCAATGGGTGTGGTTTTTGATGGGATTGAATCAAATTTGTATTTTCTTAACAAATCTCTGACATATTTTTCTTGGTTAATAAAGATACCATCCATGGTTTGTTTAATTTGTAAACCTAAGAAAAACGTTAATTCTCCCATTAAACTCATTTCATATTCAGTAGACATGATTTTTGAAAACTTTTCACACATTACATCATTAGTTGACCCAAATATAATGTCGTCAACATAAATTTGTACCAGTAAGATATTACCTTTTTCTTTCAAGTTAAACAAGGTATTATCTATTGCACCTCTTAGAAAACCATGTTTAAGAAGATGTTTGGTTAAAGTGTCATACCAGGCTCTGGGGGCTTGTCTAAGACCATACAATGCTTTGTTCAGTCTATATACCCAGTGACGATGCTTCTCATCAATGAAGCCCGGAGTCTGTTTAACATACACTTCTTCTTCTTCTTCCAATGTTCCATTGAGGAACGCACTTTTGACATCCATCTGGTAGACTTTGAATTGCAGATAGGCTGCATAAGCCAAGAAAATTCGTATGGCTTCAAATCTAGCAACTGGAGCAAAAGTCTCATCAAAATCAACACCTTCTGGTTGACAGTAACCCTTGGCAACCAATCTGGCTTTGTTTCTTACCACATTGCCATCTTCATCCATCTTGTTTCTGTAAACCCTTCTAGTTCCAATAGGTTCCTTCTTCAACCCTGGTGGACAAGGAACAAGTTCCCATACATTGTTCCTTTCAAACTGGATAAGCTATTCTTGCATTGCTTCTACCCAGCTTGGGTCTTCCAAAGCCTCGTCAATCTTCTTTGGTTCAATTAGAGATAAGAAGGTGACGTTCAAGCATTGTTCGCTGCCATTATCATTCTTTATCTTCCATTTGTTGTCTTCGACGTCAATTGGGATGTCTTCGAATCTGATCAAATCTCAACTGGAGGAAGTCTTCAGTTGCATTAACAGTACGTTGCAACTGGACCTCAATATATTTCTAGACAAATCTTCTGGTCTCCGGATGCAACTGGACACTGGCCAGTTTGGACGAAATTGGTTCTAACACTTATAACTACTCCGTATATTTTAGGGTTCATTATTCTTGTCACACCCCGTTGTAGCAAAACTACAGTGTAAGTGCACGTCTATGTCAATAGCAGTCTAGATTGTTTGAGCTTGAATGTAATATGTCTTTGTCATTGTAATTGTCATTAATGAACTTTGTATTATGCATAGAATACTAGATTAAGTTTAAGTATTGAATGTATAATTAATTTGCTTGAGAGGGATTACGACCTCGTAATTAAAGGGTCAATTACGATGCAATATATAGGAAATACGACCTCGTATTTGCAGGGTCAAATATGAGGCAAAGACACAATTACGACCTTGTAAAGGTGTCCGACTGGGTCTGAAATACAAGCTCGACTCGCTGAAGCCCATGTCGAGTTTCCTATATATACCAGAACCCTAACAGGGATTAAGGTCGAACATTTGTCGAATTATCAAGCATATTTGTACAGGTTAATAGGTCAAAGGTCGTTCCGCTAGCCCGAAGAAGACCTGTGAGGCAGCAGGTGATCTAGGGGCTTTCGTTGTGAATCACCAAGTTATAGAGAGGGATTCCGCACCTCTGGATAACGGGATCAAACTATTAACGATCCGCGTCAAGGGGACTTACATACAGGGTTAACAAATAATTGCGTACTAATCAGAAGGTAAATAGAGATTACATCCATTAATCCAAATACAAGTTTATTACAAGTATAATCGTTCAGATGTGGACCCCAATACACGGATATAAACTATCCTCAATTGAAAAAGGGCCCACTAGATATAACAATAACATTTGGACAGTCTAGTACAATTAGGACTAATAATACGGTTGTTCACTGAAGTTTTACACTAATTGTACGTCCAAAGTTCAAAAGATGGCTTCTAAAGTGCCATATACGCTTCCAATACTTACTGTTGGTTCCCTGGAAAACATGAAATTTGAGAGGATCAACTATCAAAATAGTTGGTGAGTTTACAGTATGTTTGACCAATGTTTATTTGTCATTGTGAGCACACAAATGACATATAGTTATAAAAGACCAGACAGTCAGTATATCTAAATCTGACAACACGTTTATAACAGGACAACCAGTATATCTAAATCTGGACACATCTTATATCACAATTTATAATAAGATAGTCAGTATATCTAAATCTGAACTCATCTTATATCATGTCAATCAGTATATCTAGATCTAATGACAACATATGCCTCGCACAGGATTTCCCTTCACCAATGGGGTGCGAACCATAACCAAGACAGTCGCGATATCCGAAAAATATAACCAATAAGGGAAACATCTTAGTTTGTCAAGCACAAGAAAACCATTTAATCAGCCAACAACATGGCAAGTCTAAGTCATATAGAACAAAATTTCATAAGACATGTATACACATTTTCAGACAGCCCAACATGGCAAATTTAAGTCAAATGATCTAAGCATCCATATCACATGGCATACACAAAAACAATCATTTATTTAATAAATAGTGTATATACAACAGTACATGTTTTTCAGGCCCAAAGTAAAAGGAAAAAGGGCGCCATAAACTCACCTTAGCGATCAATGAGCTAGAAGTATGAGTAGTCTAAGAAAATGAGCAGTCTAGTCTCCACGTTTATCCAAATCCTAGGATATGAGTACCAATGGTGAGGATCAAATCTCACGACGACAAGTATCCTACGTACAACTACTTATCTATAGACCCTAGAATGTCACGACCAAGAATGTCATTTAATGTTCAATATATATTTGACTCAAGTTACTAACGTCATTGACATTGTCATTACAAAATGTCCATAATATACACCTTACTAGTTAGTCTATATCGTAACTCAAGTTCATCTTTTGTCACTAAATTTGGATGGAAAATCAAAGTGTTTAAGTGTGTGTTTTAACAAGTTTGATACTCTTTTTATGATGATATAAGACTAGTAAATAAGTTTTGGATCAATAGAAGTCGACTACTAACCAAACGGAAAAGTTCCAAGAATTATAGGAGGAGGACGGCCTTTGCTGATGAGGACGACTCTTGTCAAAGGCCGTGCTCCCAACAAGGGTCGTGCTCTGAAAAAAGATGGCCTCTGTAAAAGGCCATGCTTTGGCACAAAGGCCGTGCTCTTGCTGTTCGTGAAAATGGGTTTTAAGTGCAGTTTTTGACCATTTGTCATAACCAAATCGTTTTCAACTCAATTCCTTTCATTAACAAGTATAAACATGTTCAATAGACCTGGGAACAACCCATATCGCTAACCATTTCACCCATTCAACCATTTTGATTTCAAGACCCATTTCAAACCAAATTTCCATTTATCATCAAAACCCTAAATTTACATTTAATTTAAAGGCTTCTAATTCCATTAACAAAACTGAAACAAGCCCTTAATTGAATTTAAATCAAATCAAAAGTTTGAAGAAATAAGTCAACTTACCAAAAGTTGAAGTTCTTGAAGATAATTGAAGAAAATGAAGAAGATGATGATGATTATTGTGATAACACCTTGATTATCCACTAAAAGATTTAAACCCTTTTAATTTCCCCTTAAGATTTCTCCTTGCCAAGATGATTAATTTGAGAGAAAAAGCTTTGTGTGTGTTTGGTGTCGACAGAAACAAAGAACAAAGGGAGGGAAAGGTTTTTGGTGGACTTTTTCCTGCCACACAAACAAAACCGGCCCATGTGGCCTTATTTTGGATATTTTTGATACCTCTAATTTGGTAAAATACTTACGATTAAATACCGTTTGACTAAAAGGTTATAATTTAACTTAAAGGTATTTTCCCTCGTCTCATTTTAGTTAAGACAAGCCGATAAAACTTCGCCATACTATACTTTAGAAATATTAAGTTTAAAAAGTCTATTAACTATGTTCAATACATAACCTTTAAATATTTATTTATAGTTTTTTTTAAGACTTAGCATTCGTCTAAATAGCTAATAGTCTACGTCATCAGGATACGCCTAATTGAACTATATCAAATGTTCAATTATCTATTAATTTCCACGTCATAATCTCTAAATTAGACGAATTATAATAATGATCGAGATTAAGACTAACCCGTCGTTAATAAATTGCGAGTTGTCACAACATCCCCAACTTTTAAGGATTTCGTGTCAAAATCAAGTCTTGCTCAGTAAAAAGATGAGGATACTTATCCTTCATATAGTCCTCACGTTCCCAAGTCGAGTCAGGTCCATGTTTCGAGTTCCAACGAATCATGACCAACTTGATACGACTACGTCTATGTTGTTTGTGCTATTGATCTACAATTTCAACAGGTTCCCCAACGAGTTGAAGAGAGTCATTCACTTGCAACTCTTCCACAGGTACAACCAATGTTTCATCAGTTAAACATTTCTTAAGATTCGATACATGAAATGTGTGATGAACATGTTCTAGCTCTTGGGGTAAATCCAGCTTATATGCCACGGAACCAATCCTTTGAATAATTTCAAATGGTCCGATATATCGAGGACTAAGTTTCTCTCGCATGCCAAAACGGGCAGTGCCCTTCCAAGGTGACACTTTCAACATGATTTTATCTCCCACTTGAGACTCAAGTGGTTTCCTTCTACGATCTGCATAGCTCTTTTGGCGATCCTGAGCCGCCTTCAGTTGTGCCCTAATTTCAATAATCTGGTCAGTAGTCTTCTGAACCAGTCCATAATTATACAAACGACGCTCACCAACATCGAGCCAACAAACAGGCGATCTACATTTTCGCCCATACAAAGCCTCATAAGGCGCACATTTAATGCTTGAGTGATAGCTGTTATTATACAAAAATTCAACTAACGGTAAAAAGATATCCCAACTACCTTTGAAATCAATAACACATGCCCCAAGCATGCCTTCCAAAGTCTGAATGGTACGCTCACTTTGCCCGTCCGTTTATGGATGGTAAGCCGTACTCAAATTCAACTGAGTGCCCAAGGCGTCTTGAAAATATCTCCATGCTTGTGAAGTGAAACAACCATCATGATCAGAGATAATAGACACAGGGACACCATGAAGAGACATGATCTTTTCAATATATAACTGGGACAATTTCCTTATCTTCCATTTCTCCTGAATGGGAATGAAGTGTGCAAACTTCATTAATCGATCAACAATAACCCAAATAGTATCATATCCTTTCAGGGTTCGAGGTAACTTCGTAATGAAGTGCATAGTGATATGTTTCCATTTCCGGTCAGGAATTTGGGGTTGCTGGAGAAGCCCAGAAGGCTTTTGGTGCTCTGCCTTAACCATTGATCAATTTAAACACTTTGAAACATACGTTGCGATATCTCTTTTCATACCAGGCCACCAATAAAAATCCTTCAGTCCATGGTACATTTTGTCAGCACAAGGATGAATTGAATACCTAGATCTATGACTCTCATTCATCAAAAGTTCTCTAAATCCATTATACTTGGGAATCCACACTCTGCCCTTGACATGTCAGATCCCATCACCATCCAATTTAAATAAACGTTCAGCATTCCACAATGCTTCTTTCTCGATACGCCCTAGTTCTAGGGCCTCATTTTGATCATCCAAAACTCTATCCCTTAATGACGAGCCAAGATAAGAACTTGCTCTTGTTATTACAGATAGTGAAATCCTATCAATTATACTCAACGCGTCAGCAACAACATTTGTTTTACCAGGATGATATTTGAGTTCACAATCATAATCACTGAGTAATTCTACCCATCGTCTTTGTCGCATATTCAACATTTTCTGATCGAAGATATGCTGAAGACTCTTGTGATCTGTAAAAACCGTACACTTGGTACCATACAAGTAGTGTCTCCAAATGTTTAAGGAAAAAACAACCGCTCCGAGTTCGAGATCGTGGGTTGTATAATTCTTTTCGTGGACTTTAAGTTGTCTTGAAGCGTAAGCAATGACCTTACCTTCCTGCATAAGTACACATACCATGCCCTGATGTGACGCGTCACAATATAACACGAAGTTTTCAATTCCATTCGGTAATGCTAAAATAGGAGCATTACAGAGTTTGTCTTTCAATGTTTTAAAAGCGTTTTCCTGGGCATCCTGCCAAATAAATTCCCTGGTCTTTTGAGTCAACAACGTCAAAGGTTGAGCAACCTTTGAGAAGTTCTTAATAAATCTCCTATAATATCCAGCTAATCCAAGAAACTGGCGGATTTCTGTCAGAGTCTTAGGGGCTTCCCACTTCTTTATTGCTTCAATCTTAGATGGATCTACGTGAATTCCATCCATATTCACTACATGACCCAAGAAGTGTACTTCCCTAATCCAGAATTCACATTTTGAGAATTTCGCGTATAACTGTTGCTCCTTGAGCAGTTGTAGAATGGTTCTAAAATGACCATCATGTTCGTTTTTATCTCTTGAGTAGATCAGTATGTCATCAATGAATACTATGACAAACTTGTCAAGATACGGTCGACATACTCGATTCATTAAGTCCATAAACATAGCAGGTGCATTGGTTAAACCAAACGGCATAACCAGAAACTCATAATGTCCATAACGAGTTCTGAAGGCTGTTTTAGGAATGTCCGTCTCTCTGACTCTGAGTTGATGATACCCAGATCTGAGATCGATCTTAGAAAAGTGTGATGCACCTTCCAGTTGGTCAAACAAGTCGTCAATACAAGGTAAAGGGTACATGTTCTTGAGAGTCAACTTGTCCAATTCTCTATAATCAATACACATGCGCATAGAGCCGTCTTTCTTCTTGACAAATAGGATCGGAGCTCCCTAGGGTGATGAACTTGGACGAATTAATCCTTTTGCTAATAATTCTTGAAGTTGCTCGGACAATTCTTGCATTTCTGACGGCGCAAGGCGATAGGGTGCCTTGGCCACATGTGCAGCTCCAGGGACCAAATCTATTCCAAACTCAACAGGTCTGTGAGGTGGAAGTCCCGTCAAATCTTCGGGAAACACCTTCGCAAAATCTCTAACTACTTGAATATCTTGAATGCCTTTACCCTCTGGTTTCCTTTCAACCACTAGTGCCAAGAAAGCAGGGTATTCTTTTTGTAAATATCTATTCGCTTTATCGCCGACACCAAAATCAATTCCTTCCCTGACTTGTCTCCTTGCACTATCAATGTCTCGCCATTTAGAAGAGGTATTCTTACAACTTTCTTGTAACAACCAACATTGGCGTGAACTCTAGGCAAACCTATCACAATGTTCCAACAGAAGAACCAGTGGTTCTATTCAAGTCTATCACCATCCGGTTGGTTGCACTAACTACCGCTTGAAGAGTCAAAGGATTAAAAGCGGTTACTGTTTGTACACTGATCCGTGATTAGATTAAGAGTGAGGGGTGATGGATGTTTTGTGATTGTTCGTTGGCGGTCCCCGAAGGTTGGGTTCTAGCCCCTTTACGCCAATCGAATGGGATGTATGTGTATGAGTGATTTTGTTGTCAAGATGATTGAGTGGTGTCGCAATGACTATGTCCCCCTCGTTGAGATCTTTTCCCGCCACTTATATACGGATTTTGCTTGTTTTTTTTCCCCTCTCGCGGTTGACCTCTTCTTTCTTAGTATAGCCATCCTTATTAATAGGAACAAATCTCCTATTTATAGGAAATTGATTTTATGGTTTTAATTCTTCCTGATGACATTGTCACGGACGATCCTTCGGGTTGCAGATGATACCATTTGGGCGGGTACATCATCAAGCCCCCCAGTCCGAAGGAAGGGATTATGCTAAAATTCCGTTCCTTTGGACTTATATTGCCATTTTATCCTTTTGACGGGGGTGTGTTTAAGATTTTTTATTATATTTTATTTTGAGTGGTTATTTAAGTGTGTAGGTATGCATGTATCTCGGTGCCTTGGATCGACGGTTGGTGTTTTCCCTTCTTGATTATATAAAAGGCACGTCTTCACTTGCTCCCTGTGTTAAAATCTTCTTTATTATTGGTATTTGTCTTCTTTTTTCTTTTTCTCCTTTTACTGCCGCCGCCAAATACTGTTCCATGTCTTCTGAAGCTTTTGTTTGTTTGTGTTAGATCTGTTATGATGTCTTCAAAAAGAAAGGTTGTTGATGTTATTCCCTCTGTCTCGTCGTTTGATCTGATTGATGCTGTTGTGAAGAAGGGGAAAGGAGTCGCTGATTTGTCACCCATTACCTTTTTTTGGGATGACTGCTCACAAATTTAGGGAGGAGGAGCTTTTGTCGAAGAATCTCACTGATCGAGAAAATCTGTTGATTAGTGGTTTGTGTCGAGAGTATGAATATTCTCAGGACATGCTGAAGGAGTCTCAATTTGTTGTTGGTAATTTGTTTGACAGGATATCAGATACGGAGAAGAGGTTATCGGAGCAAGATGTGGTGGTTAGGGCCTTGCGCAGTGGTTTGGCGAAGCGTCATGATGAATTGTTGCAGAGGGATCTTGAGAACGGTGATCTTTTGAAGAAGGTGGATGGTTTGGTGAATCGGGTGATTCCTTATGTTTGTGAAACACTTGCGACTGGTCCTGAAGTGGTGAAGCTGGTTGATTTGGTGGTGAATACTTCGAAGAAAAAAGCTGTGATTTCTATTACTCATTCTGAACATGACCCAGGGTACCTGAAGGTGAAGGAATCGTTCGATCAAGCTATCAAGAATTTGGTTGCATATCAAGGTAATTTCATTTATGATATTACTCATTTGTCTGATCCTGATGTTCATGATTTCCTGGCTGTAAAGCCTCGTTTGGACTAGACTTTGCTATGGATGTATTTTCAAGACTTTGTTTATCGTTTATTGTGTTGCATGTTTTCATATTTATTTGCTTATAGCTTATTTTAATAGTAATGAGGTGCGTTCCGATGGGTGATTGTCCCAAGCGTCCCTGTCAGCGTGTTCCCTTTGGACGCTAGGTAGTGTTGAGGTTGCGACCCTCCAATGTCCTTCGGGGACTTTAAGAGACAATGAGCCTCTTTTTATCACTGTGCATATGTATATTGCTTCAAAAATGCCATTTGAATCTTCTTGTTTTACTGAATGACTTTAGTCATCATAATTATTTTTACAAGAAACGTAGGAAAAATATTTAATAATAAAACCTTCGCAGGTTGGTACTGTTCCATGCTCTATCGACCGGCTCTCCTTCGGGGGTTTCTAATTTGTATGCGCCGTTTCCATAGGCTGTGAGTACGCGATAAGGGCCTTCCCATGTGAGGCCCAGTTTCCCTTTATATTCCTTCTCACTTGCACTATTCAGTCGCAGCACATAGTCCCCTACCTTATATGTTGTCGGGTTGACCCTTTTATTGTAATACTTCTCTATTTTCTTCTTATAAGCTGCTTCTCTGATCGTCGCAACTTCCCTTCGTTTCTCAAGTAGTTCTAGATCGACCCGTAGCTCCTCAGAATTCCCCTCCGTGTTCATCATCCTGTAGGTTGACACTTGGAATTCTGTGGGTGCCACAGCTTCGGTCCCGAAGGCCAAACTGAAGGGAGTTTCTCCGTTGCTTCGTTTCGGAGTAGTCCTGTTTGCCCATAGGACCAGAGGTAGTTCATCAACCCAACCCTTGTGGCTTCATCCCAGCCTTTTTTCTATTCCTTTGACTATTTGGAGTTGTTTGCAAAATTCAGGGAAGGTACCTTTAGCGAATTGCCGTCCGTTGTCAGATATTATTGTGTGTGGTATTTTGAATCTACATATTATGTGTTCCCATACAAACTTCTTCATTTGTTCTTTGTTAGTGGTGGCGAGCGGTTTTGCCTCTACCCATTTGGTGAAATAGTCGACAGCCACAACCAGGTTTCTTTTTTTACTGCGGCTTTGGGGACAGGACCCACCAGATCTATTCCCCATTGCATGAAGGGCCACGCCGAAGTTACTGAGATCAGATCAGTCTTGGGTTGTCTGGTACGTTGGCTCGCAGCTGGCATGCCTCACAATTCTTCAGAAGTGTGGCGGAGTCCTGATGCATCGTTGGTTAGAAAATTCCTAGTTGCATGGCCTTCGTGGCGACCGACCTAGCACCCGAATGTGCTCCACAGATGCCTTCATATATTTCTCGGATGATCATTTCTGCTTGCTTTGGCCCAGCACACCGCAACCATGGCGTTACGAACCCTTTCTTGTACAACTTTTTGTCCATTATCTTGTACTGTGGTGCCTTGATCTTGATTTTTCGTACCTCATCCTTGTCTACGGGTAGTATTCCACTTATCAAGTATTCGTAAATTGGGGTCATCCAATTCTTTTCTTCTTCTTCTTCTACTAAGTCTGATATTTGCTTTTCTTCAATTGACCTTTCTTTCAATATTTCCACCAGCACTTTTTTCCGTAGGTGATCAAAAGTCAGGGAAGCCAACTTGCTCAGTGCGTCTACCTTTTTATTCTGACTTCTTCTGATGTGTTCTATTTCGAAGTGGCTAAAGCATTCCCGTAGCTCTTGTACTTTCTGCAGGTATTTCTGAGTTGTTTCCTGCTTTGCCTCGTATTCTCCCTTTACTTGTCGCGCAACTAGTTGAGAATCGACATATACTTGTATGTTTTGGATCTTCATATCTCTTGCCATTCGGAGTCCGGCTAATAGTGCCTCGTATTCGGCTTCGTTGTTCGTTACTATGAATTCGAATTTTTGCGCATAGGTAAACTCCTATTCTTCCGGGCTGACTAGCATAAGGCCCGTGATGAGCGTCCAAATTATGATAAAAACCCCTATTGAAAGGCTTCATTTCTATGTCTAAATGAGTTAATATTCCGGAACTTTTGGTACTTAATGAATTGCATGTTTATATAGGTTCACGGAAGATGCGAGAGAGGGTAAATGGCATCAAGTAACTCAGGAGGGAAGCCTATGATGATTACAAGACACAAGGAAGCGATTCGGAACTGAACGAAGACGCGGGAAGTGCAGCAGGAACCACCAGCGCCGTTGGCCAGTCATCTACTAGCGCCGCTGCCCTCAAGCATCCCTGCGCCGCTGGTGCAAACAAGCGTCGCTAGTCCATCAGGCCCACTCACCAGCGCCGCTGGTAAGCCCAGTTCAGGAGACCGACTCTGTTGCCTATTTAAGTCAAACTAACCCTCAAAACCCTAAAGAGAGAGCCGAAACAGCAACCCTAGCCGCCCAGCAACACCCCTAGGTCGATTTTGCAGATTCCAAGAAGGTTTTGGAGCTTCTAATGCCTTCCGATCTTCATCCTTGGTCTAGATCTAGTTTTCTATTTATCTTTTATTTGTGTGAACTATGTCTTTCATAGTTACTTGTACAACATATAAATTTAAAGGCCCGTAAAACAAACGCACATCAACCCGCACCGCAGCCATCGGAACTCGCAGCTCTGTCAGTGTATAATTTCCACACATCCCACTCTACGGTCCCTATCACTTCTAAGGACGCGGAGTGTGACACTGAGTCCTTGGATTCCTGCACTTCAGTGATAAAGTCGGCTAATATTTGTCCCTTAACCGCGTGCCGAGCTCGGAATTCTATTTCATGCTCCCCTAGCTCAATAGCCCATTTGGCCACCCTTCCTGACTTCTCTAGTTTTACCAATATTTGTTTTATTGGTTTGTCCGACAGTACGACAATCGGGTATGCCTGGAAATAATGCCTCAGCCTTCGTGTCGTATGAACCAGGGCTAAAGCCAATTTCTCTAACTCCAGATAATTTGGTTCGGCGCCTTGGAATACTCTGCTAACGAAGTAAATGGGTATTTGTTTCTGGTCCCTTTCGGTACTAGCACAGCACTGACACATTCGGCTGAGGCCGCTAGGTACACGAATAGTGTTTCCTTAGGCTCTGGCGCCGTAAGGGTTGGTAGATCCCCCACGTATTCCTTCATCTGCTCCAGGGATTTGTTTACTTCCTCTGTCCATGTGAAATCATTCTGTCGGATGCATCCCTTCAAGGTCTTGAAGAAGGGAAGCTGCCTGTCGGCTCCTCGCAAGAGGAACCTATTGAGAGCAGTGATTTTTCCATTCAAGCTTTGAACTTCTTTAATTGTCTTCGGCGACTGAATTTGTTTTAACTTGTTTACCTTGGAAGGGTTGGCATGGATGCCCTTGTTGCTGATATAGTATCCAAGGAATTTTCCTTCTTCTACCCTGAATGAGCACTTCTTCGGGTTGAGCTTTATGTTTATTTTCCGTAGATTACCGAAGGTCTCACAAATGTCTTCGAGGAGCCCCTCTTCGTCTTTGCTCTTGATGACCATATCGTCCACATATGCTTCCAGGTTCCTTCCTATCTGTGTGACGAAAGCTTTATCAATCAACCTCTGGTACGTAACCCCTGCGATCTTCAGTCCGAAGGGCATCTTCCTGTAGCAATACGTTCCTTTGCTTGTGTAGAAGGCTGTTTTTTCTTCGTCTTCTTCGGCCATTTGTATCTGGTGATATCCCTTGTAGGCGTCTAAAAAGCATTTAAACTTGTGGTCCGCAAGCGATTCCACTTTCCAATCTGTTTCTGTCAGGGGATAACAGTCTTTTGGGCACGCCTTGTTAATATTTGTGAAGTCTACGCACATCCGCCATCCTCCGTCTCCCTTCCTTACCATTACTGGGTTTGCAATCCAGATGGGGTAAGGAGACTCGCGAATTATCCCTGCTTTCAACAGTTCATCCACCTCCTTTCGGGCAGCCTCATCCCTATCGGCCGAGAGGTTGCACTTCTTCTGATGGATTGGTTCCATATGCTTTCGTTCGTTCAGATGGTGTTCCGTTACGAACGTCTTTTCTTCCAGTGTCAGGGCTCTCAGGACCCCTATCATGTCCCCATATTCCCATGCAAAGATGTCCATGTTTGATTGCAATAATTTCCGGAGTTTGTATTTGCATGCATCCGAGAGTTGCACTCCTATGGATATCAGCTGATCTGGGAATGACAGGTTAACGACCACCCTTGTTTCGTCAGCGGGCTCCTTGGCCTCCGTCTTCTTGTCTTTTCTCATCATTGACTTGTTTCGTCCGTTCGTAGGACGAGCGGATCTCGCCCATTCCAGTTTCGGATCTGAACTTGACAAGCCTGTGAACCACCGACGGGACCATTTCGAACCGTTGCATCGCTGTCCTTCCTAGGAGGATGTTGTATGGCGATGGAGACCGTACGATGACAAGATCCAACGTTTCAGTCCTTTCGTATGCTTTGTCTCCGATGCAGACGACTAGATCGACCTCTCCCAGGGGCCAAGAGTGTTCCCCCGAGAATCCCACCAGAGGGCCGCGAGGATCGGTTTTTCGGACTCTTATGGCATCGGGTAACTTTAGGAAGCTGTGTTCGTAGATGACGTCACACTCACTCCCGTTGTCCAGGTAGACCCTTCGTACTTCGATGTTAAAAATCATTGTCTGGATGATCAAGGGATCATTTGAGGCTTTTCCTTCCAATGACGGAAAATAATAGCCGTCTGGTGTTTCTTTGACCACCACCGGCCCACCTACCACCGTTTGGTTTATCGCTAACGCCGATCTTCTTTCTTTCAAGGGTTTATGTATATTTTTCTTAACAACTGTACACGGCAAAAATGCACAAATATAATCTAAGGTTTATGGAAACCTAAACAACGTTTAGGTTCCACGGATGGCGCCAAATGTTTGTACACTGATCCGTGATTAGATTAAGAGTGGGGGGTGATGGATGTTTTGTGATTGTTCGTTGGCGGTTCCCCGAAGGTAGGGTTCTAGCCCCTTTACGCCAATCGAACGGGATGTATGTGTATAAGTGATTTTGTTGTCAAGATGATTGAGTGGTGTCGCAATGACTATGTCCCTCTTGTTGAGATCTTTTCCCGCCCCTTATATAGGGATTTTGCTTAGAGTCATCTAAGGTTTTTTTTCCCCTCTCGCGGTTGACCTCTTCTTTCTTAGTCTAGCCATCCTTATTAATAGGAACAAATCTCCTATTTATAGGAAATTGATTTTACGGTTTTAATTCTTCCTGATGCCATTGTCACGGACGATCCTTCGGGTTGCAGATGATACCATTTGGGCGGGTACACCATCAGTTACCAAACTCCAAATCTCAGGTGACAAGCCATAACAGTATGTTTCAACCAATTTCTCCTCTGTATAAGCCATACGAGGAACTAGTCTTGCCAACTCATGAAAATGAGTAGTGTATTTCTCGTTTTCTAGCCCGTCTATATTATAATTCCAAAATTCGCCTTCCATTCTCTGTACTTCCTCCCGAGGACAGTACTTTTCCATTAACATCCTTTTAAAGTTCTATCAAGGTATGCTATTAGTTGGCTCTCAGCCGCGAGTCCTAATTTGCTCGTTCTACCATGACAGATCATGCTTTTGAAATTGAGTGGCGGCATATTCCACTTGGTGCTCTTCGGCACAACGGCTGATATGAAGCACTGCCTCTATGCTTTCCAACTAGTTGATTAGACCGACAGGACCTTCGGTGCCATGGAATTCCTTTTGCTTGCAACACGTGAAGGTCTTAATGTCACTCCCTCGAAGATGAACTCGAGGAATCACTTGTTCAACAGTATTCTCGAAATTATGGCTATTGTTAGCATGATGATTATTGTTGGCGTTCATGCTCGTCGTGATCTGAGCGACTAAAGTAGGCATAACAACCAATAGTTGTTGTGTCACAAATGCCGCCATATTATTTTCCTTGCCGACAATTGGGGTAGACCCAGGGAAAATATTCACATTGACTACAGCAACTTACGGTCCTTGCTGGATCAAAGGTTCTTCCTGTTCAGTTTCATTAGGTCTAGGAGTTGATCGAGTAACTCTCTTTTGAGCAGCTTTCTTAACTGGAGCCTTTTTCTGGATTTTGCTTCGTGTCTTAGGAGCCATAAGTCAATGACATGAACAAAAATGTCATTTTGAGCTTTCCATGAAAAGTTATATAGGAAGTAGCTTTGCAAGACACATGAGAGTACAAACGCAAGTCAAAATTTGTCGATTTGTACGACTCATGCACAAGACAAGATATGTGATAAATGTAGAAAAGTTCGTGTTACGATGCGGAAGTTAGGTGTTCATCAATGGAGGTTAGTGTGTGTTTGTGTGTGTTCTTGAGAGAGAAAGATATGTGTGTGAGAGAAGGTGATTTGATTCAATCAGGGAAAATTGTTAAGTGTTTCTCCAAAGTTACAAGTAATAAAGGATTGAGGGGTATTTATACTACATAGAAAACTTACAAAAGCTCCCCCTCAACCTTATAGTTGTTACACAAATGTTCATAAACTAAATTACAACTAAGCACTATTTTGAATCTCTAACAATATGAAATATGGAACATCATATTTCTAGAGTTAAATGAGCATATGACGTAGTTTGAACAAGTATGTAAGCTACAAAGATGATCGTATTTCATTGATGTTCGAAAATTTACATAGTCTGACAAGTAATGTTCAAAAACATGTGGGAACTACATCCACAACGATAGACTACATAGTTAGAGTGATACGACCCAAAGACATGTGGGAACTACGTCCACAAAGATAGACTACAAAGTCATAGTGATACGATCCAAACACATGTGGGAACTACATCCACAAAGATAAACTACAACTCAAAGTACAAAAGTATGAGTTGTTATAAGTCCTAGGTTTAGAATACATAACTATTATAGGTTACATCTTGATAAGAACGACGATTAGCAAGGCCACGCCTAAAACCACCAAGATTGACAGTAGTATCCAGATCAAAGTTCTAATAGTATCCTTCCCCTCTCTAGAAACAGTCGTAGCCTCAGAGGCATGGTGATAAGCTCCTGTCAACGCTTGAGCTTGATTATCAATAGCCTCTCTTGTACGGATGAGAGAATTATTCATCCTTGACATTTGTCGGAGAGCATATTCCGACCTATCAGTTGCATCAGCAACTGGCATCCCATTAGCAGCATCGGGGTTATAAACAGGCACTCTGGAGGAACTCGCAACATACAGATCGCCCAGAAGAAATGAAGGACCAAATCCACCGTTGTCCTGAACCGGTGCAGAAGGACCTGCAGCATAAGGATCTCTAGGAGCATATGAAACACGAGCTCCCTCAGTATTCCTCCTCTTATATGGAGTTACTCGTGATAGATAGATGATGATGTACCCTCTCAGCGGTACGCAGGACCTGCCACACGAAGGAACAGTAACACGTTACGACACGAAGGCTGTTCGTAACGAAGGCTTCCGCAGTAACGTAAAAAGGAAAAGAATTATTCCCCTATAATTTCGGGATTTGATCTTATCACTTGCAGCCAATAATTAAGGAAATAATATTTCTGGCCTAAGACTTAGGGAAACCCTAAAGAGGCTTAACTTTCTCTCCAAGATAAATTCTCCTATAAAAGGAGATTCATAAGACCTCAAGAAGGCATCATTCATTTATTCTTACTCATCCATAAACTCTATCAAACAGATCAGAGCACATCTAAAGCATAATAGCACGATCTTAATGGGCTAACAATCAAATCATAATTGATTGGCGTAAAGAGATTCACTCTACCTTCGGGGAATCGCCAACAAACAACCAAAAACACCCATCATCCCCCTTTCTAAACCTAATCTCGGTTTGGTGTACAAACAATAGAGGTGGTTGAACATGGATAGACACATGCTCATTTCCAGATTCACTGGATGTTGACACCAGATTTTATGGGGCGAGGTTCATTTCCCGAAGCCTCCATTGCTTCCTCTTAGAAGAGTGAGGGACCCGAGGAAAGGAATTTGCCATTAAAGGGACTGGAGGTGTACTAGGAACGACAACATTAGAGCTAACTCCGTCCGACATGACAAGTCTAAAAGGATAGTCAAAGTATTCATATAAGTCTAAAGAATTAGACGGTTCGAATCAATCGAATGAGACAGTACGCAACATGAGTTTCAAAGAGATCTTTGTCTAATGTATACACATACAATTTGGGTTTCTATTACTAACATACCTTCGATGTTTATATATAGGGTCACCCGCAGCCTTCCCACCACATCTACAGTATGTTGTTAATATAGTCCAAACTAACACGTATATACACAATCTAAGATATTTATTTCGAGCCTTATATTATTTTACATAATCGGGACGTAGTTGATCAGGTTACGTCTAATTATCGACAAATAATATAACTCTTGGAATAAATATCCTAAACCTTAATAGACTTAGATTTCCTATATGAAGCGACCATGGCTATAGATTGAGTTATTCCAGCGGAATGACTCTGTATTCACTATAACCTTGGCTCTGATACCAATTTTTGTCACACCCCATTGTAGCGGAACTAAAGGTTAACAAATAATTGCGTACTAATCAGAAGGTAAATAGAGATTACATCCATTAATCCAAATACAAGTTTATTACGAGTATAATCGTCAGTGTTGTAAATAAAGGTTTTAAAGGCCGTTATAAAGGCGTTATAATGCTTAAAGGTGGTCTGTCGTTACGTTATGTGTTTTGTAGGGTGGATTTAAAGGTTACATTTAAAATTAGTCAAATAACGAACTTAACGAGGCTGAGGTCATGGATACTAAATAGATACATATATTTAACTTAATGATTTTGTATTTATTAGGCTAATTTTGGTTTTGAAACCAATACAAATAACTTACGAAACGGAACGATAACTTGGTTTACATAAAATTACCAACATTTTTTTGGTAGGTACATTATTATTGTAAATTTTAAAAAAATAAGAAATTCATATAATAATAAGTATAGGTATTTCATGTTATACTTTTTAGTTTTTTATGGTTATTGAATTATTTTGTAGAGATATTGTTAATATATATCTTTTAAAAAGGGAATTCCTTTGTAATTTATAGTTTTCGTTATAACGCCGATATATTTTCGCGAAATGAGATTTATCCTTAAAGGTGATCGGCCGCCGAGTAATCGTCAACCGTTATTTACAACCTTGATAATCGTTCAGATGTAGACCCCAATACACGGATACAAAGTATCCTTAATTGAAAAAGGGCCCACTAGATATAACAATAACATTTGGACAGTCTAGTACAATTAGGACTAATAATACGGTAGTCCTCTGAAGTCTGACACTAATTGTACGTCCAAAGTTCAAAAGATGGCTTCTAAAATGCCATATACGCTTCCAATACTTACTGTTGGTTCCTTGAAAAACATGAAATTTGAAAGGATCAACTATCGAAATAGTTGGTGAGTTTACAGTATGTTTGACCAATGTTTATTCATCATTGTGAGCACACAAATGACATATAGTTATAAAAGACCAGACAGTCAGTATATCTAAATCTGACAACACGTTTATAACAGGACAGCCAGTATATCTAAATCTGGATACATCTTATATCACAATTTATAATAAGATAGTCAGTATATCTAAATCTAAACTCATCTTATATCAAGTCAATCAGTATATCTAGATCTAATGACAACATATGCCTCGCACAGGATTTCCCTTCACCAATGGGGTGCAAACCATAACCAAGACAGTCGAGATATCCGACAATATAACCAATAAGGGAAACATTTTAGTTTGTCAAACACAAGAAAACCATTTAATCAGCCGAAAACATGGCAAGTCTAAGTCATATAGAATAAAATTTCATAAGACATGTATACACATTTTCAGATAGCCCAACATGGCAAATTTAAGTCAAACGATCTAAGCATCCATATCACATGGCATACACAAAATCAATCATTTATTTAATAAATAGTGTATACAACAGTACATGCTTTTCAGGCCCAAAGTAAAAGGAAAAAGGGCGCCATAAACTCACCTTAGCGATTAACGAGCTAAAAGTATGAGTAGTCTGAGAAAATGAGCAGTCTAGTCTCCACGTCTATCGAAAACCTAGGATATGAGTACCAATGGTGAGGATCAAATCTCACGACGACAAGTATCCTACGTACAACTACCTAGCTATAGACCCTAGAATGCCAAGACCAAGAATGTGATTTAATGTTCAATATATATTTGACTCAAGTTACTAACGTCATTGACATTGTCATTACAAAATGTCCATAATATACACCTTACTAGTTAGTCTATATCGTAACTCAAGTTCATCCTTTGTCACTAAATTTGGATGGAAAATCAAAGTGTTTAAATGTGTGTTTTAACAAGTTTGATACTCTTTTTATGATGATATAAGACTAGTAAATAAGTTTTGGATCATTAGAAGTCGACTACTAACCAAACGGAAAAGTTCCAAAAATTACAGGAGGAGGACGGCCTTTGCTGATGAGGACGACTCTTGTCAAAGGCCGTGCTCCCAATAAAGGCCATGCTCTGAAAAAGGACGGCCTCTGTAAAAGGCCGTGCTTTGGCATAAAGGTCGTGCTCTTGCTGTTCGTGAAAACGGGTTTTAAGTGTAGTTTTTGACCATTTGCCGTAACCAAATCGTTTTCAACTCAATTCCTTTCATTATAACAAGAATAAACATGTACAATAGACCTGGGAACAACCCATATCGCTAACCATTTCACCCATTCGACCATTTTGATTTCAAAACCCATTTCAAACCAAATTTCCATTTATCATCAAAACCCTAAATTTACATTTAATTTAAAGGCTTCTAATTCCATAAACAAAACTGAAACAAACCCTTAATTGAATTTAAATCAAATCAAAAGTTTGAAGAAATAAGTCAACTTACCAAAATTTGAAGTTCTTGAAGATAATTGAAGAAAATGAAGATGATGATGATGATTATTGTGATAACACATTGATTATCCACTAAAAGATTTAAACCCTTTTAATTTCCCCTTAAGATTTCTCCTTGACAAGATGATTGATTTGAGAGAAAAAGCTTTGTGTGTGTTATGTGTGTGTGTTTGGTGTCGACAGAAACAAAGAACAAAGGGAGGGAAAGGTTTTTGGTGGACTTTTTCCTGCCACAAACAAAACCGGCCCATGTGGCCTTATTTTGGATATTTTTGATACCGCTAATTTGGTAAAATGCTTACGATTAAATACCGTTTGACTAAAAGGTTATAATTTAAATTAAAGGTATTTTTCCTCGTCTCATTTTAGTTAAGACAAGCCGATAAAACTTCGCCATACTATACTTTAGAAATATTAAGTTTAAAAAGTCTATTAACTGTGTTCAATACATAACCTTTAAATATTTATTTATAGTTTTTTTTAAGACTCGGCATTCGTCTAAATAGCTAATAGTCTACATCATCAAGATACGCCTAATTGAACTACATCTAATGTTCAATTATCTATTAATTTCCACGTCATAATCTCTAAATTAGACGAATTATAATAATGATCGAGATGTCTTTAATAACTTACGAGTTGTCACAATTCCCGCCACCCCATACATATTATGTTTATATAAGTTAATTGATTCATTGTTCTGGAAATCGATTTTAGATATTGGATGACTCAATTGTTTTAGGTGATTGTAAATATCATTCATTTATCGCTCTTTAGGCTATTTAAACAACCATGACTCTTTTCCATGTGCATTGATGAACGTACGGCTTTAAGGATAAGTTCCCATATTAACGTATGAGAGAGGAGTGGCCCAATAACTTATATAGAAAAAGATATTTTGTTACCTGCAATTCTGTTAGCTTGGTTTATATTTCCCAGGAGATATTTAAGGCTACTTATAAATGTTGATACCAAACCTAATCATTAAGTTTAAAAGAGAAGGTAATCAGCTTTGAGGGTTTAGATTTAGGCAAGCTAATGATAGTAGTCTGATTATTTGAGGGTTACACTATTAGTTTTATCTTTTGAGTAATAAATTTTCAGAGCTTACGTTTTCAAATTGATTATTTAACCTCCGAAGTCATTTATATACAAAATTTTTTTAACAATTGTACATAATGTTTCTGAGAACAGAAGCAATTCTATTATCTCTTGCACTATGTTTTGTCACAACTAATTATTTGATTATAATAATTTCGCATAAGCAGTTTTAATAAACAACCCCAAACATCCCCTTATATCTAATAGGAAAATTGAAGATCAAATAAAGAATATACTATAACGATCGGAGCCCTTACACGGGTGTTAGATGCATTAACACCATCTGCTACTAAGTGTAATATATCCTAAACCAATGATCCAGAACTGGATGTACACGCTGAGGTGTAAGTAACAGTGTAAGGCAGCCGATTATGTTGACATTCATTGTGTGAGTTTCCTGCTGTCATACCACTTTCTTTGTTTTGGCTACCTATTTTTTCTATTTATCTAAGATTTTTCCACTTAGATGCATATCTGAAAATCTGCATCCGTTTTGTAATACCCATTTGAGATGTATATATTTGATTTTAGTGATTATGTATATCATGTGCTTGAATATAATATAGTTTGTATCGAATCTTATAAATTGTATGCTATATTTTACTAGCTCTAGGATCTATTTGATCATGTGAATGAAGACCACCTTCTGTGTCTTAATGAAGACCGTTGAACGGGCTTGATCCTACAACCCTATATGATCAATCTTTTTCAAGCTTTTTGTTATACTGTATTGTCATTGTGCTTATCGTAAGTTGAAGTCATGAGTTATAATTTTGATCTTTAGTTTTGTTATTCAGCTTGCATTGAAGGATGGATGCCGAGCAATAGATGAACTTCAAAAATCACTATAATGGCATATATCTTGAAGACATACACACTCATTTTGGTGAGTGCTGTCAACTTATTTACTGGTGGTTAGCAATATAGTAGCGGTCTTTGAATTTATAATGGTTTCTGACTTATATCGATTGTCTTCATCTAAAGAAGACAGATAACTCAAACACTATCTCTTGAGGTTAGTTTTTCCTTATTCTTATGGTGATAAATTTATGGTAGTTTAGTGGTTGAGTGTGGCAAACGAGGTAGGTTGAATAACAATAGAAAGCAGGTTTGTTCAAAATGGATGAGTCTAAAGTGCTGGTAAAGATCGATTGGGCTGACCCACAAACAATCCATTCATAAAGCTTTACAGATTAACAAAGTGGTAATATGGTTTCGTGAACTGTATTGTTACAAAGATCATCCGAACTTTAATTTTAAATTATATTAAAAAAGAGGTATTGGTACAAGTACATTACTATTGGAAAAAAAGGAAGCCGGTTGTTATTGTTGTTGCTGGAATGAGATGTATGATGTATCTATCATACACCTCATTTACCCTTTGTAAGGTTCCAGATATTAAATGTTTTGGGGGTTGTATATTAAGTACATATCTATAAGCCTAAATGCAGTTTGAAGTGGTATTAGGTGCATTTTTTTTCTTAACTTAGGAGGAAACATGCTGAGTTTCAAGGTAATTGAAAGCTGCTTAATTTGAGCACAACTTTTTAATAAATAAGGTCAAATAAACTATCTGTTATGCACTTTATTATCGTATATTTTGCGTTGTTCAAATAGATTTGATTGAAAATTGAGATACATAAACGGGAAGATGGTACTGTACCAAGGACAGATGGAAATACAGTCTCTGGATAACGAATCATTTTAAAAAATCATGTAGAGTTGAAGCAGAAAGAGAAGGCTCACACAGAGGTTTTGTTTTGCTGGTGTTAAGCATGACATTGAAGTATTGAACGAAGATCATTTAATGATGATGAGCTGAGATTGAAAATAGGAAAGATGTCTTATGTATCTTGATTTATTGTATATTTATTACATTGTATAAATAAGAAATGCTAGGGTGGAGAAGGTTTTTAAGTGAAGTTTAATGTTTTGTATAATATTAGATTAGAGGGAAAAATCTATAAAAAAAGTAACCTTTGTATCCAAAATTATTAATAAGGGAAATCTATTTAGTTTTCGTAGACCTATTTTTTAATATTTCACAATAAAAGAAATATCATTAGTTTTTAACACCAACCGTCTCTTAAATGTCACAGTTAAATTTAGCTTACGTGGACCTAAATATGTGATTTTTGTAATAATACATTTTATTTAAAATTTAGAATTCATATATGTTTATCTCTGTTTTAAAATTTAGAATTCATATATGTTTATCTCTGTTTTAATCATCATCATCAATAACAACCACTTAACAATAAATCTATATAAAAATAAAAAAATAACAATGATGCATAAACTAATTAACTCAATCATGAGTTAATCCGGAAACATAAAAATCTTAAATCCTGAAACCATTTCTAAGAATGATTATCAACAATTAAATTTAGAAATCACTTCTATATATCTAAATATCATATCATATATTTACATAGCCTGAAGATGGAATCTAACTTGTTTACAATACCAATAAATGTGATATAATAATAGAAATATATAAGATAAAGTGGGGAAAAAATGAAAATCATTCATGGATGGAAAAAGAGATCAGATGGGGCTTCATGATTTCTACCATTTTCATTTTTCATACAGTTTATGCTGAATTGCTGACAATTATAAATCCATGGTCCCACTCACTCACTCCCATTCGAATCATATACTTCCTCCATTTCCAATTAACTTATAAATCCATCATATTGTCTTCTTTTACTTCGAAACAATGGGCCATTTTTTCAACTTTTTGATCCGATGTAAACAAGAGTTGACCCAATACGACCTCTTCAACATCATTCAATATTTCAATGGACTATCCTGTAGATCTTCGACTTGTTCACACGATCCGCCCAAATCATGATTCTCATTACTTGGTCGGAACCCATTTGGGTTCTTCAATTCGGATCTCATATATATACATTTGATGATGTATAGATAATGGTGACGACTGGAAAGTGGTGGTGGCCGATGGTAGGTGTTATATATACTAGTATATGTTAAAACCGATTGGTAGTGAGTGGTGGTAACTGTGTATATATATGTATGTTTGCAGATCTTTATGGGATTGATTCTATGTCTGGTGATCTCACTTTTCAAATTGGTTTTTAATGGAATTTTTATTTTCATCTATACTACCTATTTAAACATATTACCCCCTTCCTCGTTCAAATCTTTACCTTTAAATTACCTAATATACCCTCTACATTTAAACTATCTCCACACACCTTATCCTTGAAATTTCGAGATTACCCTTAATAAAAAAAACCTTACAATTACCTAAAACCCTATTGTTATAAAATCTCATTAACTCTAAAATTATTGCTGAAGGTATTGCTATGGATAAGAAAAAAATTATAACTCACGAAATTACGAACCAATTATGTCCTTTGTATATTCGTATTAAATTTTAATCATTGACTAAATATTTTTTTTAATTGCCTTGTTTTCTTTCCCTACAATTGTAAGTGGTTATTTTTCATGGTTAGTATTTGCACTTCATTATTTTTTGCACCTAATCCGCGACTTATTTTAGAATGATATATATGGTTAGATCCTGCATTAACGCATCTCATTAATGTAAACTGAACGTTATAAACCGTTACGCTGTCTAAAGCGTTATAGACTGTCGCCGCTGTAACGCGCAGGCACCACTCTAGTATATATATACATATGTATTAGGGGTGAGCAAAAACCGAACCGTAAAACCGAAAAAAACCGATGACACCGAACCCAAAAAACCGAAAACCGAACCAAACCTATTGGTTTGGTTTTTATTTTTCAAAAACCGAACGAATCAGTTCGAGTTTCGGTTTCATATGCAAAAACCGACTTTAAAAACCGAACCGAACCAAAAACCAAATATATTTTAATTTAATACATATTCTTATAATATTGGTTAGGAATAAACTAAATATAATATAGTTTATTTTAAAAATCTAAAATATAAGTCACTTTTTCCCTACATGATTGATCAGTACTAATATACGAGGGTTAAACTTGAAACTTTGTCTTAATGTTGGTGACAAACTGAAAATTGTGAATACAAAAAGTTAGATATGTAAACTAGTTATAAACTTAAGGGTTAAAACTGTATAAACTAAAAAAGAAATAGATCCGATCGTCGTCTTCGTTCCCCCACCTGCAAATTCTTCCATTCATCATATAAGCTTTACTTTTTAATGTTTCTTTACTTAACTAAACGTATACATCGAGTTTTATTCATCAAGAAGCCGAACCAAAACCGAAACCGCCCCAAACCGAGATGAAAAACCAAAAAACCGAACCGCTTAAAAACCGAACCAATCGGTTCCACAAAATGAAAAACCAAATTAATCGGTTTGGGTTTTGGTTTTGGGTCAAAACCGACCCAAATCGACCCATGCTCAACCCTATGTATATGCACATATCTACTTTAATATTCATTCAAAGTAGTTTAATGACGTGACAGTGATGACCTGATATTTAACGGAAGATTGACGTTAAAAGTTACGACATTCCCTTTATTGCGAACTTTTCTGAAATAGAGCCCTTTTAATAAACGAAATCTAAATAGGTTCCCTTTATTAGGAATTTTGGGTAAAAAGATTACCTTTTTATGGATTTTTCTCTAGATTATAAGAATGTAAAGAATTTTAATTACTTTTTTGCAGGTTCTCATTTGCATTTCTCAAATTAATTTGATTTATTGATGCCCCGTTTTTGGGTATGTTTAAAAAGTGGTGATTAAAAAAGTGCTTATTTTAGTGCAAAATAAGTAAAGGATAACTTTTTGTTTATTCAAATACGCAAAATGTACGCGAGTGATAAAGTAATGCAACATTAAACTCCCAGTTTTATGATCCATGTATGTAATAGTACTATTTGCAAGGTGACCTTCAGTATAGGAAAAATCCACATAATTGTTAGATCGGTGTTTTGCAACTTTAATAATCTATTCAATTCAAATGTGGATACTAGGAAACTTTATAGTTCATAGCATCGCTTTGATGATGGATTTCGTTAACAATACATGCCGTTCCAAAAATAAAAAATAAAAAAAAATATTCATTAACAATACAAACTACAGTATAAGTTATATTACGCATGGTTACTTCTATTATATCACTATATAGATGTTCATTATGTCTATATCAAATTCTTATGTAAACACAATATCTGTATCTCCAAGTAGTTCTTTCAATAATTTTTTATAATTGGCTTAGAAGTATTCAAATACATAAATTTTATTTGTATTTTGTTACTAATACCCGGGTATCACCCCGGGTTGATTAGCTAGTTGGTCTAATATATATTTAAGGGACTATATATCAAGTAATTTGTTGGGTCCTATATATAAAGTCATATTTCAAAATTTATCTAATCAAGCCCGGATAGTTATCCGGGTTGATTAGCTAATTGATCCTATTATGGGATAATGTAAGTTGTGAATTTATTCTCTTTGGATGAATGCATACTTTTTTCGTTATGTTTTGAAATTTGAGTGGTTTTTAATGTATTATTTGGATTTAACACTTTCTTTTTTATGCTTTTCTTTTCATGTTACATAATAAGGTTTTAGGTAAAATAGAACAAGTATTAAAGTAAAACAATAGGTTTTTCTTCAGTGATAATCACCGTGCATCATGAAAATCATCGTACATCAATTGTTCCGTGAATCTTCGTGCATCAATTTAACCATGATCTAATCGTCAAGATCTTGTCTTATTTGTTTTACTTTAATACTTGTTTTACATTATCCAACCCCTACATAATAGAACTTTTTAAGAAAGATATACGACTATGACTTCTTAATTATTATTAATTTTTAATATTATATAACATATCAATATTATTAACTAATTTATAATCAATAAAAAATATATTAATAAAATAAATTAATATTTTTGACTTTTATTAATAATATTAAGAGTTAATTTCATTACATGCCTCAGGTATGTCATATTATCAAGTTTCGCTCTCAGACTATGTGGAAGTCAATATAAGGTTGTCTCAAACCTAAGCTTAGCTTTGGAACCCCTTACATATAATTTTTTTAAACCATAAAATTCATAAGGGTCATGTAATTTAATTATTATACAACGAATAATAAAAAATTCATATGTGAGGGATTCCATACCTAAGCTTAGGTTTTGGACAACCTTATATATGCTTTTCCCTTATATTATTTATATTATTGTTTTTTTTTTTTTTTTGAAAAACAAAGCAGATACATAACTAACACCCCCAACTTTGATGTACTCACGTTGTGTTTGAATCCTGATAAGGCCCTAAATGGTTCGCTCTCTCACGTGTAGATGGGTACAGTGTTGCTAAGGTCCCATCACCGCATTTGCATGTGCCAAAATCAGAACCATGGACCCTATAGGAATAAACCACAAGGTGGAAACTCTCTAACCGTTGGGCTATCACCCCAATGGCTTTTTGGTCTTTAGTCTCATCTTTATTAGGTCAGGCCCAATGACTTTTTTTTAACTATCACTCAAATGGCCCTATTGGGTCTTCAACTTCGCTTGTTGTCAATCATGTATATATGTATGTATTTTATATATGGATGTATGTCTCTCTTATCTTCCATTATGTATGTTTTCCAATCATTCGTCTGGACGTGCCATGTATGTAATAATGAGCTTGTGTAAGTTGGCTTCAACCTCGTTTGTTGTCTCATAGGTATATATGTGTTATGTTTCTCTTGTTTTTCATTATATCTGTTTTCCAAACAGTCATGTCATCATTGGGCCTAATGGACCCAATGCGTTTTTCGGTCATTCATCTAGGCCTAACGTGCCAAGTATGTAAAGGACTCGTGTATTTGGGCTTATTTCGTCGTTTGTGTCTGTCTTTCACTTGAATGAACCTAATGGGTCTTCAACCACGCTTGTTGTCTCATATGTATATATGTGTTTACTTAAATATGGATGTATGTCTCTCTTATCTTTTATTATTATGTTTTCTCGTCATTCGTCTCATATTGGGCCTAATGGGAATTTGCCACCAAACATTCATGTCATTGGGCCTAATGGACCCAATGTGTTTTCGGATCATTCATCTGGGCCTAACGTGCCAATTATGTAAAGGACTCGTGTATTTGGGCTTATTTCGCCGTTTGTGTCCGTCTTTCACTTGAATGAACCTAATGGGTCGTCAACCACCCTGGTTGTCTCATATGTATATATTTGTTTACTTAAATATGGATGTATGTCTCTCTTATCTTTTATTATTATGTTTTCTCGTCATTCGACTCATATTGGGCCTAATGGGAATTTGCCAACATTGATCTGGACCTAACGTGTCAAGTATGTAAAAAATATTCTTTATATATAAAAGAAAGGTAATGTATGAAATAAACATTTATGAATCATGTTCAATATCTTGTTCATATAATTATTATCCCAATAGATGGATTCTTAGATTTCGAGCTATTCTCTCCCGGACTTAATTTGATTGGTCGACAACCAGTATCTAATTACCTAAGTTAAGCCTTTCATAGATTAGTTAAGCGGGTTTAATTTTTTTTAAAGGCCGAGAAGTACACACACACACACACACACACACACACACACATATATATATATACGAGAGTAAGTACCGGCGCGTTGCGGTGGCGAAATGGTGGGTAATAGCTAGGTCATAGAGTGTGATATGTAATAGAGTGTGATAGGTCATACGAGTTGATATGTCATTGAGTATGATAGTCAAATGCCTTAAACGTACGGGCTCCGCCTCGGATTTAAAAATTGGTGAATGACATCTCTAATGAAAGAGCATGAAATTTTAAGAACACTCATATAATTTTTATAATTTATCGATGTACGGTTTTTGAGATAAAAATTTTTGAATGAATTGGAGAAATAAATGATTTATGGGGGAGGGAGAAAAAAAAAATGATTGATTGAGATTTGAGAAGAGGGAAAGGGTATTATAGTTATTTTAGGTAAATATAGAATAGATATGATGGACATTTTGGGGAAGTCTTTAAAATCAATATTGAAAATTTAAGTTCAATGTTGAAAATCTAAAGGTTTTTTGCTTTATAATATACGAGAGCAAGTACCCGCGCGTTGCGGCGGCGAGATAGTGATGGTGCTAGGTCATAGGAGGTGATATGTCATAGAGTCTCATAGCCAAATGCCTTAGCCGTACGGGCTCCGCCCTCAGATTTAAAAAAATTCGTCGAAAGTATATCGAATGACATCTCTAATTAAAAAACATGAAATTTTAAGAACACCCATATAAATTTTATAATTTATCGATGTACGGTTTTTTAGATAAAATATTTTGAAAGAATTGGAGAAATAAAATGATTTATGGAGAAAAAAGAGAAAGTTGTAGGCATTGATGTATGATACATCATGCATTATCATGTGTATATTGTTGAAATTGAAAGTTGAAAGTTAAAGCCCTATTTGCTTTATAATATAGTATAGATTATAGATATATAAACAACTAGCAAAATCGCAAGTAGCCTAAGGTTACAAATTTACAATCCATGTACAAATTTAGATACACAAAAAGTTCATATCAGAAAATGAAAATATTAGTTAAGCTGCATGTTTAAGGCCGCTCACTAAGGGTTCTTCGACAGCTTCTTCGACCACTCGTCGACGAGTCCAGCTTAGGGAGCACCTCGTCCGCAACCCTTCTTCGTCCCATTCTTTCATTCCAACAATGTGCATTGACGAGGAGGAGCGGGCTAACGGCTAGTTTTGTCTTTTTTTTAAAAAAAAAACTAACAACTATAATTATAAAAAATGAGCTTTTAAATGGCCTTCTGTTTTTTGATCAAAAATTAGTGTTTTCCCGTGTTTTTAGGCCATAAACTAGAGAGTTAGGTTAAAGGTAAGCCGGCTAAGAGGACTAGGAGCTTAGCTTGCTGGCGAGAAAGGGTACATGCGTTAATCATATAGTGGATTTATCTTTCTTTCGATTGAGCATCGGTACTTTTTGAGTCTCTCTCCGTAGGCGTGCAAAACAACAGAGCCACTACTCTTCGGGGCGGTGAAGTGGACAATCCCTTATTCCAGCTTTAGAGGAGCATCTTTGCATGAATCAAACTCCTCTATAAAAACCAACTTCTATTCAACCATTCCCATCTCATTCACTTCTTTTAACTCATAATTTTGCACAAAACAACACACACTCTATACATTTTCACTAAATATGTCGAGTTCCGACGAAGATTCAGTTTCATACATTAGTAAGTATACAATAGATGCCGAAATGGTAAACACTTTCGTTACTTTAATTAAAGAAGCAGAAGCAGAAGTAGAGAGCTCAAGAATGGCAATCAGACCAAAAATACCAAGAAGAACAATAACCAGAAATCATGTGGAAGCCTCCACACGCTTATATAATCATTACTTTGCCCCGCAACCCGTTTACCCTACCGATTATTTTAGAAGGCGTTTTTGAATGCCGAAAGAAACGTTTCTTCGTATAGTGAACGATATATATCACTTTAACGTCGTACAACCATTACCAAAACACTTTGCATTCTTCCACAACGCTCCAACCGACGCTGTGGGTCGCCCGACGTTAAATATTTTTCAAAAATGTACTTCCGCTATACGCCAGCTGGCTTATACATCTGCCGATTCGTTGAACTACTTCTGTAAATGTGTTGTTCAGTTATATCACTTAGAGTTTTTGAGATAACCGACACAAGAAGATGTTAACCATGTGACCGCTAAACACGAGGCGGTGCACGGTTTTTCGGGTATGCTTGGAAGCGTTGATTGTATGCATTGGGCTTGGAGAAACTGCCCAACGGCATGGTAAGGCCAATACACTCGTGGTGACAAAGGACATCCGACGGTTATGCTTGAAGTGGTTGCTTCATATGATTTGTGGATTTGGCATGCTTACTTTGGACCCGCCGGTTTGAACAACGACATCTACGTTCTTAATGAATCTGACTTGTTCGACCAGCTTCTCCAAGATAGAGCTCCTGCGGTAAATTTCACCGTTAATGGCCAATAGTTTACAGAGGGTTATTATCTAGCTGATGGTATCTATCCAGAATGGGCTACACTTGTCAAGTCTTTCAAGTGTCCCTTGGACCCTAAGACCTCTAAATTCAAACGCTTCCAGTAGTCTGCAAGAAAAGACGTGGAGCGTGCTTTTGGGGTATTTCAAGGCCGATGGAGAATCCTTCAACAGGGTGCGCGTCCATTAAGTATTAACAAAATTAAACGCATCATGTACTCTTGTGTGTTGTTGCACAACATGGTCGTTGAATATATTGGATTTGGAGCTAATTCCCGATACCCCGCCAACGCGTTCTTGGGACGAACGTGTTGACATTCAGTTACGTATGACAGGGGAGTTACGTGAAAGGGCGACACACAACCGTCTAAGAGGCGCCTTAGTCGAGCACATTTGTAACTTGCCGGAAAACCAACATGAACATTGAGTGTAGTGTTTTTTTTTATTTTGTTTTTTTAATTAATAAATGTAATCTATTGTTTTTTTTTTAAATAAATGTGTTGTGTTTTTTTTTTAATTAATGTAATGCGTTTTTTTTAATAAATGTAGTGTGTTTTTATAATATTTAATTTTAAATAAATGTTGAATTATTTATTTCTTATGTAAATATAAAATAAAATAAATAAAAAAGTATGGAAAAAGTATGGAAGAGGGGTTATAGAGAGTGATTGTTAAAGAGATGATGAAGAGAGAGAAAAATTGATGTGATAGCGGGTTAACTTAGGAGAGCCTAATGACAACAAAAGAGTCAAGCTGGTTTAATGACAACAAAAGAGTCACGCAGATTCAAAATAATTAGTCCAATATAAGTACTCTGTATAACAAATGGTTTACAATTAAATCAATGAAAAAAAACCTTTAATGAATAACTAGTATATCATCATAAGGAAGGATAAGATGAAAGCAAATGAGCAGGAATACAAGAAGCATCTTTCCAAACCCCAGAATGCAATGTAAGAATTTGCTTCACTCTCTCTTTAGTTCTCTCATTACATTCAACTTGAATCATCAAGCATAGCTTAGAAACCACACCCACTTCAATCATTTCTTGAACAACTTTATAAGTTGCTGAGAACCTACAAACCAAACACAATATTCTCACTGCTCTATCACTTGCCAAATGAGAAACCCTCAAGATCTTCTTTGAAACTATCGCTACCCCTGCCCCATGTTCAACTAACTTGGCTCGTCCCTCCGCACACCGGCAAATCTGCTCTAATGTCACCAACATTAGCTCGCAGCCACGTCGGTCCGTGTTGTCAATGAGAAGCTCTACAAGAACCGAAACCATCCCTGATTCGGCTGCCTTTATTCGGTTTCTACCCCATCTTACGATATCAACTACAAGCTCTAATGAAAGTTTAAGAGTTTTTTGAGAAACATCCTTTTTCAAGATTCTAACCGTTTCATTGAACAGTAGTGGTGATGCACTAGCAATCTGTGTAGGGTTCATCACTTTGAAAAGAGATCTTAAAAGCGTTATTGCATTTAAACGAGATTGGACACTTCCAGATCTCATCACATGCAATAACGCATTAAAAAATGCAGATTCATTCTGATGCACGAGCTTTCGTAATTGAAAGTCCGTGCACTGAATGTGATGGAGCACAGTTAGGGCTTCATCACTTGCTTCACTCACGAAGCCATTATCATTACTTTCTTTTAATATTATCATGGTTAAAAACTCAACCAAACCTGAACCAGCATCCATGCACATTTTGCTTTCATTGCTTGCTTGAACGATTGATCTCATTTTTTTCAAGTACTTGATCTGTTTTTGTGGGTATCTTTTTGCATCATTAAGAAGCTTAATTATTTGATATCTATCCACCGGCTTTTTCGGTGATGGGAGCGGATAAAGACCATGATCAATTGAGTTCTTGGTGCACCATGACTGGATCAACCGGCGAAGGGTGTGGTTAGGGGTTAGATATATATCAATGTCACATAATGTTTGTTTGGTGACCGGACAAGTGCTTTTTTTGCATGTAAACAACCATCTTTCTATGCTTTCTTTATCATAAGTAATACCAGTTGATATTGTGACTGGATCTTTCATGAGTTGCATGGAGATTGGGCATAGAAAATGTGATGGGACTTCTGTTTCAATCTCCATTTTGAAGCTAACTAGCTAGACAACTTTGAGTTTGAGTTCAAATCTAGCTAGATCAGTTAGTTTTTGTCATGTTCTTTTGGTGATGAAAGATTTGTTTTATATGAAGAAAGTGAGGAGTGGGTTGTATTACTTGTATCAAATGGCAGAAAGTCAACCCTATGTTAATTAAGAGGAGAGAAGAGTGGAGTTGTATGCTATCAATGGAGTCCTTAGACTTTACACTCACATGAAGTTAGCACCTTTATGATTTCCATAAGTCTAATCCATACACCTTTTTAAACAAAAAGTTAGTCATGAATGATCCCTTACATGTCTTGAGAGTTCAAGTACGATAATTCTCGATTACTTTGACATTATTAAAGAGTAGATGAAAATGATAGATACATCAAAGATAAAGTATATTATATTATATGTGTCGTACGAACCAAAGACTCGTGTTTAATCAAATATACTAATTGCATAAAACTAAAACGAAGATACCAGAAAAATATGTAGATGACGTCCTTAATATTTGGTTTGGTTTGCAAGTTGTTGGCATTAAGCCTGACTTTAGGAGTAAAATTAGCAAACTAAAATTAATTGATAAGACATCTTCGAGCAGTAACCACATACCACTTCTTCTTCGCCACATTGATATAATGTTAATACTTTCTTATTGATATATTTTTTACAAGAGCTTTCTTTTTATATCTTCTATACTTATTATTTTATTCTTTTCAATTAATTAAACAAAAAAAAATAATAAACATATTATTTTAGTTAATTGGTTAACGGCCATTTTAGGGTCCATATATATCTTACGCCTCGAGCTCGTATGCTCCTTGAGGAACTCTCATAAAGCTCCCTATGACGAGGGCGTCTCAATGGTGTCAAAGTGAAGAAGAACCAACGACTAGCTCGAAAGGAGCAGTTATAAGAGTCTTTGGACCGTGTTTATTCGTGATGCAATAATAAGAGAAAGAACAATAAGGTCATGAATTAACACTATTAACTCGCCTCGATTTCAATCTTAGGTTGCCACACAAAAAGACAAAAAGGACACCATGTCACAAGTAGAGCGGTGGCTTTCTATCATACTTATTGATATTAATATAATAAAGTTTCTGGGTAATGATTATATATAGCTAAAAGTTTAAGATCGATTGGGTTGTATAGCTAAAAGAAATAAATTTTAGTTATTAGTTGAATTGAGTTACTTCATTGATATAAATAGTATTAAAAGTTTTAAAACTATATATGTCACAAACCATTTCTGATGAATTGGTCAAATAAATGTTTAAAGGACCACATGTTATACTTTCATGTAAAGTAAGTCTATGATTCATTAAAGAATTGTGTGCATAAATTGGGATATCGAAGGAAACTGCGAAGTGTTTGTATTGTTTTGCGTGGGTGTCGCCAGTCGTCTCTGACTTTCTCGTTGTACGAAGAAGATGGCCCAATCACTATTGTCCATTCTGACTCTTTTTAAAATATGCACAATCACTTTGTCCACAACCACGGTGGACACGTCTATAAAAAATAAATAATGATAATTGGTATGTTTAAAATTGTGTCTAATTGTAAAATAATGACATGTAAAAAAATTAGGGAACAAGATTAAGAAATAGAATTAGTGCATTCCACATGTTAAATTCCTAAGGTTTTAGGCATATCTTTAGTCACACCAATTAGGTTGATTAATCTTTTTCCTTAGAAAATAGATCATCATAAAAGCTATTCTCATCAATGTTTTAAAAATCCGTATTTTAGTTATATGTATGTGAAAATATTCTCCGTTCATAACGGTGTTATCTATATTAACAAAAACACTGGTCCGTACGACTATTTAAATTTTTTTATAAAAATCCTATAAAAATTGTTACAATTTTACGAAAATAGTTAAAACATAGTTATAATCCATTAAAAAATAATATTAAATAGGTTTTTATCATAATAAAATATAAGATTTTAAAGTTCATAAATAATTTTTAAAAAATAATATTAAAGTATCATAAATATAGTTTTTTAGAAAAATAAACATTTTTTTGAAAATACCAAAAATACTGCAATGGTAATACCATAAAATATCGGGAATAACGGAAATACCGACGGTATTGAATATTGAAAATACTGGAAAAATACCGGCTTGAAATACTGAAATGCCCTCCGATATCAGTAATACCGGTCAATATATACCAATATTTGAAACATTTACTGACATACGATGAGTCGACAATAATATGCGCTATTGACAATTTGACATACAATGATAATAATATACTTATTTGAAGTAATGATTTAAGAGGGTGTATTACTTGAGCATTACACTTTGGACTGTGTTCGATATAATAAATCAACTTAACTCATTTTTAAAATTCAATTTTAAACTTACAATCTAACACAAAGATTTCACCGAAGTTTTTTTTCTTTTCTATTCTTATCATTTGATTCATGCATATATCATCATCTTATAATAAGATAAAATTTTAAACACATAAATTAGGATAATGTAAAGTTGTAAGTAATACGAATTAAACATAAATCAGATTCACCTATCCCATTAATGTCATTACGTTGGGTTTTCTATCTTTCCTGATAACTTTAATTGGGGCATCTAGGTAGGTCATTTGAACTATACAAAGCGAACCTAACGCTTAATTATTTTTTTAAATGATAGTGATAATTGATGTTAGTCCTTAAATTTGGGAAGAGGTTTCGTATATAGTAGTGAAATACGTACCATTTTTTTTGATACATTTATATAATGTACAACTAATACAATAGATTGTACAAGTTATTAACATAATAATGTGGTCGCTGTATGAAAACAGTAGTACGAATTATATCACCTCCTATATGTATATACACATTTGAATATTTATGACATCTTACGTAATATTTATATGTTTAATGTAAAGGAATAACACAGTTTTTCCACGGTTTTATACGTTTTTGAAAATTGTTTTGAAAAGAATTTTCATATCTACCATTAAAGTTTATTAAATGTATAGTTTGTGTCCTTAATTTAAAGATGATGCGATAATGAAAATTTATAATTTATATGTTTTCATGAGCATATAAGCTATGATGAGTATATACTATGGTTTTGAAAGTCGGACCGGACAGGCCGGTTGGACCGTGAACCGGCAGTATACCCGGTTTATTTCTAGCAGTCTGGTTCACTATGATGTCAATATGATAATGTTAATATGTGGCAACAAGAATCAACTTGCGACCTCAGTTGTGAAGGGAAGATGTTGATAAGCGTCCATTTTGTGATTATTTCTCTATCATTTGGCCACATTTCAATGTCTAAATGAGTTTAAAAATGTGAACTTTTGGTGCATAATTAGATTCAATATAAAACCAGGTTCATGGAAGATGCAAAATGAGGGTAAATGACATTTATCAACTCAACTTATAGGTCAATGGACTTTACAAGACACAAGAAGAGGAAACGAAAGTCCAACGAAGAATTTCTGGAGCTGCAAGAGCAACTAACGTCGCTGGTCACCCTGGCCACCTGGTGCATACAGTGGCTACCCAGCGCCGCTGGGAGTCACTCATCAGCGTTGCTGGGCGGCCCACGATCAGAACCGACTTGATGCCTTATACTCAAACTCAGAAGAAAGCAGTTTTACAGCCACCAGAAGTCAAACATAAACCCTAGGTCGAATTTGGCAGCCATCTAAGAGGATTTGGAGCTAGAAATACCTCTTGATCTTCATCTTCAACCTAAAACCTTCAATCTTCTTTAGTTTTATTGTTGGTAAAGAATGTTTTTGATCTTTTCAGACTTTGTTATTCCTTTAATAATTTCTTACTAGTAGGCAAAATACTTGTTTGGATTGATGTGATCATGTAGACTTTTATTTATTTTATTTTATTGTTAGATCTGTTGGATGTGTTTACTATTTATCGTAGATCCATGGTTATTTAGTTCTTCACATTGTTCTTGGTTCTATATCTTGATATATTAGTTTAGTTTTGATGATCGGTCTATAATCATTCACTAGGACTAATATTTTTAGAATGAAAAACACTAATCAGTCTATATTTAGATGTAAAAAGTGATTCAGTTCTAGAAGACGGATCTAGAATCAAAACAATTAGAATTAATTGAACATGGTGCTTAACAATGTCAGACGCAATCTATTGACATGGAAACGTGCACTATGACCACCAGAGATAATTAATGCACATTGACTAGCTTAAAATCTGAGTATAGTTAAAGGTAAATCTAAATTTAGCGAGAATTTGTCTTTAACTAAGTGTGAGTTTAGCGACAGCCCTACTACTTTAGGTTTGGTGAATCTAACGAGAATCTGAACCGTGAAATAAGTTTTTCGACGGACTAGCAAAAGATAGGATAATAATTGTCATATCACATGTGATCGTATATGCCAAACAAATATTTGTTTTAAAATACTGTTACTACTCCTAGACTAAAAGAGGCTTCTCGCTAGACCAAGTGCTTACGACCTTCCTTTTATTTTTATTCTCTTTAGTAGTTTAAATAGGAAATCGTGACAACCCACAACCACTAAAATTACACATATTATTAAACTAGGTTTTACAAGCGTCATGATCCTATACTTATCATTAGGTTTTGCTCGTGAGTATGTTTTTGCAAATCCCATGTTTTGAACACATGAACATGATAGTAATTGACACGGGCATTACCAGTCCTACTAATTTGCATTTATTATTATTTTCTTAACCAAAAATTATATAACATTTTTTATTCATATATATATATATATATATAAAAGGTAACACTCTAGTGAAAACACTTTTAAAATAAGAACGGTGAAAACACTTAAAAACATCATTTTGATGCATTAAAAGTCCATAAAAATAACATAGTGCATAACTAATTATCATTATTTAAGTGTTTAAAAATACATTGATCTTTCAAAATCGAAAAAATCACGTTTTTGGTTTTGTGCATCCATCTTGGATGCATATTATCAAAATGATGCATCCGACAAAAAACGTGATTTTTTTCGATTTTGACGGATCCATGTGTTGTTAAACACTTAAATAATGATAATTATTTATGCACTATGTCAGTTTTATGGACTTTTAATGCATCAAAATGTAATTTTTAATTGTTCTCATTTGTTCTCATTTTAAGTGGGTTCTCATTTGATTGTCACCCTATATATATATATATATATATAGTTAAAAGATAAAATGAGAACTAACAAAATGTCGAGAACTGTGAGAACTAGTTTTTAATTAATATGTAAAGGGTACTATTGTCATTTATTTAATACAATTATATATATATATATATATATATTATATACATACTAAAAAGTAATATGCTATGTACAAGTGCTTAAAGCATAAAATGTACAACTATTTATAGCGCATATTAACTTTTACTAATTTTCATTTTAACCCCCTAAAGTTTCTATTTTTAAACTTTCACCTCACATCAAAGTTTTTGTTTTCATTTTTTTGACAATAAATTTTTAGGTTCTCAACTTTCACACAAACAACTTTCACACCTTACCTTTAACATTTAACTACTTTCATCCGTCTTATATATATAACGTTTTCATATATAACTTTTATCATTGTCACGTTTAACGTTTATGTAACATTTATAACATTAATATAATTATTGTTTATGTTTTTATACATCTTATTATTCTTATATAACTTTTTTATTGTTGTTACAACATATTTAGTTGTCTTTTTTTTAAGAAGGTTTCTATCTTTTAACTTTTACCTCACATCAAAGTTTTCGTTTTGATTTTGTTGACACTAAACTTTTGGGCTCTCATGTTTTCATCAAACAACTTTGACACTGTTATAGTTTCATCAAACGATTCCTATCTTATTTGATTTTTGATTATTTTTATCCGTCTTTATATATATATATAACCACTTTTATCATCGTTACGTCTTACGTTCATGTAATATTTAAAACATTAACATAGTTATTATTTATGTGTCTATACATCTAAGTATTCCTTTAAAAAAACGTTATTGTTATTACTACATATAGTCATATTTTTTAAAGTTTGGGTTCGAATATTTGACATAAATTTGGGTCCAAAACATTATCGTGTAAAATACGTATGCCGCGGCAACGCGCGGGTAAAAATAACTAGTATATACTAAAAAGTAACTTCCTGTTGTGAGAGCTTTTTACTGTAGCTAAAAGTACAAAAACTCATACATGAGGTACAACTGTTTTATGCATCAAATGATTATGAGAGTATTTCTTTATTACAACTGTTATATGCATCAAAACATATATTGTACAACATACACACATATGCATACATATGCTATTCATCAACCACCGCCGGAAAAAATTCCGCCGGCAAAAACCACGGGAACAACTATGCCGTCGATGCGGTGCGTGAGCGTTGAAAATTATGACCCATTTCCTCCGCTTCTTCTGTCATCAATACTCAAACTCCCCGCATTAACTTCAAAGCTATTTCATATATATCAGAATTCAGACAAAGAAAAGTATACGTGTCTGATTACCGAAAATAAAAAGGTACAATAAAAGATAAAATTACTTACAATGCCAGACGGTTCTATCGGCGGATCGATCTCTCACATTCAACAATAGAAAATCATCTTGGGGATTTTGATAACTTTGATCTACAACTACAAGCACGATACAGTCAATAACATAGCATATGTAGAGATCGAGCTCTGACATCATCGATGTTGACTGTACACCGCCGTTGTGCTGCTCACAACATTCATGATTTCATTCTTTATTGTCATTGTAACATTCAATTAGAAACCACTTATCGGGCAAAACTTTCATTCTCGACAAACTTGTATTACAAAGCCTTAACTCAAAGTAATTTGGTGAGGTTTAAAATTGTGACTGTATTTGGATGTCTACACTACATCGTCGATTTCCATCTAGCACAGATTTTTAGTAAATTGATTGATATGGTTCTTTTCTTTTCAAACAAACAATAAAAGCAACTGATTGATTTTTGTAACATTCAATTAGCAACTGATATGATTCATTTTGTCAATAAGGGAGAGGAGACATCGTCTGATTCAGGTGTGGCAGAACCGTTGCTAGATGGAGAGAAAAGAAAATGTGTTGTGTATTAACGTAGTCATGTGTAGCAGTGTAGGTGGTTGTATAAAGGAAATGATAGTGGCGGAGAAAACTAGAGGACACATATTGAAAGGTCACCACATGCCACTTCCATTATCTTTTTAATAACTTCTACCTTTCATTTTAAAAGTATTGTAACTTATAACTTTATTCAGTTATTGAATAGTTTTATGCATTCAAATTATTAGCTTTGATTTTTTATTTTCTATTTTAAGGGCTTTAGATTTAGCTTCAAGAATTTTTTCTAAAAAATTTATGTTAATTTTTTTAATCATTTGTTTAATACCTAACAATTTATGGCCAAAATCCTTAATTGGCTTTCATGTACAACACACTCTTACGTTTCCGTGGCAATGTGCGGAGTAAAATTCTAGTTTAAACTAATTATCAACTATAGATTAAATTCCCCCATTACTAGCTGTCATTTGCTAATATTCGGCCCTAGGCGGTTACAAATTGAAAATGGATTCTCCTTTTGTAAACAATATCTCATATATTCTGTATGAAGTAAATTATTCAATTCTGCAAATGAGCAATTATATCTTTTTGTGAATCGGTGTACATGATGAGCTGATACGCTTTGATTAATAAACATCTTATTCCAATTTTCCTATTATTAAATTAGGCTACATCAAAATACAATATCCAAAATCCAAACATCACAGTTTAAATGCATAAATGAGATAAAGCAATAACCTGATAAAAAATATCTATGTACACGAGATCAGCTGCAAGTTAATTTGACACGAGATCATGTGTTAATTATGATTTTGCATAGTTTTTTACTATATACCTTTGTCTACAACCAAAAACATGTACACAAATCCACGCTTCGCATGAAAAAAGAATAACACATATGTACAACGAACCATATATGTGACCGTAAACTATCACCTTTAACACATAAAAACACAATCGCGCAACTTCGATCAAACGTGTACATTGAATTAGTTTAGAACAAAAAAGTACACCGAACCACACATGTGTCCGAAAACAAATATCACCTTTAAAACATAGAAATACAATTGCGCAACCTCGATCACATATGTACATTGAATTAGTTTACAACAAAAAAAAAAGAACTAGATAAATCCACACTTCGCAAATCAAAAAATATATCACATATATACAACGAAACACATATGTGATCATATCCGAACAACACCAATGCTCAACTTCAAGAACATGTGTACATCCCCTGTTAGTAAACATGCTAGAGAATGTCATCATTCTTATTCTGTCACTTTGACTCTTCCTTACAACAAAACCAATAAAGCAATAACCAGATAAAAAAAAATACCTAAATTAGGTAAATTATATACTCGTACTAAACAGAGTAAAGGGGCAACTTAAATTTTAAAAAATACCTCTTTTCATCTTTATGCGGTAATAACCTTCAATTCATATACTGAAAATCGTCGATTACTAGATCCTCGTATTGTATATTTTTTATTAATGTAATCAAACTCAATCTTCATATGTGTGTTTAGAGATTTTGTAGCGGTCGAAATAGTGATAAATATGTGTGGTATTTTTTATTTTTATTTTTAACAAAGTCTTATGTTGATGTATTTTTTTTATACCTATTATGCCCTTTCGTACGTCCCCACCTTTTAAAATGATGCATATATTTACACTAATGCCACTGTCTTTTTTCAGCCTTTGATTAACTTAATCTAATGGACCTAATTAGTTCTCCTAGTTCTCGACCTTTCTTTAGTTCTCGTAATAACATATATATATATATACTAGTGTTTAAACCCGTCCATTGGACGGATAGTCTCAAAATATATTAATCAAAGCTTAAAAAAATAGAACTCAACTTTATTAAGTAGATAAGTAAATGAGTTATTGGAGTTAAAATTGTCACAGGTTTTGAAGAACTTCTTTGTAAACGACGTTGATTGTACGATTGGTTGGGCGTCCATCTTCGTCACAAATAAGGATTTTCAATCCTTTCCTGCTTTTAACCCTCGACATTGCAACGTATAGTTGGCCATGAGTGAAAACTGGCTTAGGTAAATAAAGGCCCACGTTTTCCAACGACTGCCCCTGGCTTTTGTTAATAGTCATTGCGAAACAAATGGAAAGAGGGAACTGTCTTCGTTGAAATTGGAAAGGCATTTTCTTATTTGAACTTGTCATTTTCATACATGGTAAATATGTTATGTGCCCGACATGACTGCCTAAAATAACTTCTGCCTCGATAACATGTTCACAAAGTCTTTTAACTTGTAATCGCGTACCGTTACAAAGACCTTGTTGCTGATCAATATTCCTGAGCAACATGACAGGGGTACCCACTTTGAGAGTCAGTTTATGATTTGGAAGGCCTGACATCTTTATTTTATTTAGAAAGTCTAGAGAGTATAAATCTGGACTCATGTTTGGGTTTAAATCTGACTGAGAGATTGAATCCGAACTAAGGTATTCCCTCTCTTCACCCGTAAGTGTTGCCAACATCGTGTCATTAATCAGATTGACCGTTTCGTGTGTTGGTGCAAGGATCGCCCTGTCTTCAAAGTATTTTGGTTCATACAACCTAGCAACATACTCAGGATATATGCATTCAATTATGTCACTCAACGGATCATGGGTAGATTTGATTAGGAGGTCGTCTGGGATTTCTATTTCTACCTCCCCGTCGTTTGGTTCAGAAAGCTTTCCATCGCCAACTTTTAGAAGCCATTCAGCAAATTCTTTTATTTCTTGTTGTTGTCTTGTATTTGAGCCTTGTTGTAGTCTCATATTAAATGTAAGTCTGAGAATTGTACTAAAGTCCCAAATATACGAAGATTTGAGTGAAGCGTTGACAATTTCACTTCTGGAACCACCGGGTACAATAGGAAGAATCTGCCATAAATCACCACCAAAAACAATAACTTTTCCACCAAATGGCTTGTCGGTTTTCAGTATGTCTCTAAATGTTCTATCAAGAGACTCGAAAGAGTGTCTATGAATGATGGGAGCTTCATCCCATATAATTAAGCTTGTTTCTTTCACTAACTCAGCCAACCAACTATCTGGCAATATGTGACAAATGGAATCTTCGTTGATGTTTATTGGAATGGCAAATCTCGAATGAGCCGTTCTTCCACCATTTAGCAACAGTGAAGCAATGCCACTTGAAGCTACGTTGAGAACGATTTTTCTTTTGAATCTTAAAGTAGCAGACAGAGTTTTCCAAACAAAGGTTTTACCGGTGTCGCCGTATCCGTATAAAAAGTATACACCCCCACTGTTTGCCGCAACGAAAGATAGAATGGTATCGTAAACCTGCTTCTGTTCGGCCGTTAGAGAAGTACACAACCTGTTGTGCTCAGCCGTCATTGTGGACTTACTGTAAGAAAGTTCGTCTTGCATGAGGCGGTTTGTAGATCCTTCAAAAAGATCAGTGTTTGTGGGTAAAGGCATGCTTCCAAAGTTTTTCAATGACATCCCGTTGGCTTGTAGTATCATTTCTATCTGTTTCAAAGCTAAGTTTTGAAGTTGATCGACATCAAGTATCATCTCTGCGTGTGTAGGGAATAAAATTCCATTAAAGTTTATCGACATATAATTAAGCACCATGAAATATAAATGATATATTTGACGTTCATGAGAATATTCAAATAAAGAAGTATACAAAACCTGGCCATTTGTGTATAATACGTTGATTGTGAAGAATCCCTTCAATAAGGATATCTTTAGTTGCAAACCATACCATATGAGGTCTTGTTAAGCAATCTGTGACGATCATGGTAGTGAATAAAGTTCTGAAATATGTTCCCGATGCATACTGACTTGCTTCTTTAATAGCATCAATGTATTCCCTATCATCATCGAGTAATCCAAGAGCATAGCAAGAATCTTTGTACTCTTCGTGGTACTTGCCATTAACCGTTTTTATATCTTTATAACTTTCTGGTCCCTTGACCTTGTTTAAGAGAATTCTCAGGTAATAAAGAGGGCCTGCTGATGGTGAACAATGATGTAGTCTCCTAATACTCTTAGGCCCTCATCTTGGTTTCCATTTGTATTTTTGAGCATCCCATACAAAATGTTCAGGTAGCTGAACATATGACAGTGTACGGGCAAGATCATATCTTTTGTTGCATTCAAACCAACCCAAAAATATTTATACATTCACTAACGGTTTAGTTGCTACTTCATCAAGGGTAACTTCTTCATCCCATGTAACACTCTGTTCTCCCTCACAGTAATAAGGAAGTCTCATAACAGCTGGCTTTCGGTAATGAATATCGAAAGCAAAAATTCTCCATACAGACTCACATGCAGATATGTACCGACAGTCATAGTAGTAGTCTATCTCATCGACATCTCCTGTGGTGACGGCAAGGGTAGCCCTATCATTTCCTTTGGTGATGTATTTAAACAGATATTTTATAGATCCAATTTGGTTACACCACTCTATATTTATGTGTGCCTCGTATCTCTTCAATAGAAAAGGGTTGTAAGCAACAACATAACATATAGATTGTCCAAAGGTATTTTTCCTTTGATGCATTCTCTCCCATCTTCCCGTCTTCTGTAAATTGGGAAACCATCATCATCAATCTTTGTTTTATCGTTGTAATCTTTCGGGAAGTGTTTGGTGCAATTTCCTTTAACTGTGCATGGAGCCTTTTTGTTAGATTTGCCACAAGGACCATGCATCATGAACTGAGTCACCAGGCGGAACAACTTAGGGTCTTCCTTTTCATCAGGCAGCTCTGCGCAAATTACCTTATCAATGTCTTCTGCAGTTGATAATTTGCATTGTTGTTCCAGGAAAACACATATATGACTGTGGGGAAGTCCCCGCTTCTAGAATTCGACGGTGTATACAACTGTGTCGTTAAGAAGATGTTTGTGAGTGCATTGTAATATGATATGTATTTTGGATTAAATATACATTATGTAGAAAAGAAATCGTATAAATGTTTTAATTGATATTCATATCTTACTTGCTTGTGTTTGGCCAAAAATATGTTCCTTATGTATGTCTTTGATAAACTGGTCGAGCTTAATTTTGAACATCCTTGCGATATATGTCGCCTTGTCTTCTGGTTTCAGTTTAGTATTTTTAAGATATCTTTGAATTTCAGGCCATTTGGGCTACATGTAAATGTCAAAAACAGATCAGGATACCCAAAGGCTTTAACCAAAGCCATTGCATCTAGATAGTTTTGGACCATGTATCGTTGGCTCCCTGGAAAAAAACAAACAATTTACAATTTTACTTATTAAAGTTATTCGTTTACTTTGAAATAAGCAAGGATTGAAATATATTCTGGTGTAAATTTTGTTGGAAAAATTAGACACTTATTTATAAAATGTCGACATAAGTTAAATCAAAAGTTAATTTAATTGGAAAAGAAGCATAGTTTCATGTACTTGTAAAAGATGATGGTAAGACTATGCGTTTACCGACACTTGAACCGTCTGTATTTCCATTCTTTACAGCCTCCTGTATAGTAGATAACTTAGAACCTCTAAATTTTTTCTGCTGCTTACGAAAGTATGATAATCTTTCTGCCTCAATCATGGTATATACATCGACCATATACTGCTGATCGAGTTTTCTAGCATTTAGTAATAAAGAAAATCCGTTCTCTTTCCTGAATTTTGTATGCATAATATTCACGCATTGACACTCGCGATTTAGTCTTGATGTGACTACCGACATCTTCCACCTCTCTATGGGGTATATCGGTCCGGTAACCGTCCTCAGCATATGGCATCAATAAAGGATATTGCATGGGCAGGTATAATGGATGTAACTCACTTATCCGTCTAAGTTGTCCGCTATCTTTTTGAATAATGATGTCTCTTTCGTCAAAGGTCGTTCCAATATCACCGACAATTAAAGCAGCAACCTCATCTGCAATAGGTAAATCATACTGCCTACCATCTCTGGTCCTACGACCGATAAGTCGTAATGAAAAATTCTGTTGGTTGTCTTCTTCAAATCTCTCTCTGGCCATCCTATATTGCTTCACTAAAGGATTATGCTCATCAAGTAGAGCTTGAAGTTGCAGTATAAGTGAGTCAATTAGTTTCGAGTTCTTCGTTGTGAGTGTTGTGGAACCATGCTTGGAACTGTTATAGAAGATCAGATTCAGAAGTTATTAAAATAATCTTTACTTTAGAAACAAATTATTATGCAATAAGAAACAGGTAAAAAACATATATATATTTTTGTTACCTTAAAGCAGTTTTCCGATTTGCTAACTCGTTTGCCTTATCAAATATATACAACTGACCAAACCTTGGTATATATCCTTCTTCAGGGAGTAGGGTCCCTAGACGATGGAAGTTCTGTCCATGTATTCTAAAGCAATATGGTCCGTTTCCACTGTTGACGGAATGGTCAACCTTACCACCCATTGATGTAAAAGGGAACATCATGTTGTAAGCATGAATATTTTCAATGAAGTTGGCGCTATGCGGATGCTTATTATCAAGCAGATCAACTAAAAGTTGAGGAGGTTGTTTTGCAACATTTGGAAGCTGTACTTTACCACGACGACAACATGATGAATATGCATTTTTGGGACCTTTGTGATTCTTACCCCTAAGTGTCTCATCGTACCACATATACGCTCCACACATTGAACACTTATATGTGGGATCTCCATGATCTAGATACTCTATGAAATCAACAAATGAAAATATTATTATTATATATAAAACAATTTACACTAACTGATTACCTTCTGAAGTGGGTGATATATCATCATCATCGTTATCAATGTCCTCAACAAAATCAGAGTTATTGTCATAAGCATTATCATGCTCGGTGGTTGGAAAAATTGGCGGATTGCATGTGCGAGCTATATGATTATCTGTACAGGTATGCAATATATTGGTCAATTATTATCATTAATCATATAAAAGTTACTCTTATAAATTTAAATAAAAACACAATTATTGAATATTTATTAACATAATTATACCATTTTCGGCTTGATCGTCATGTGTTGGTCTTGTAGAGCATGATCCTTTATAGAAGTTGGTTTTCGTTTGAGTCAAAATACATGGAGTGGTAGTATTGTTTGGGTTGTATTGTTGAACAGCAGCTACAATACGATGATTTTGTCAAAGTCTGTTTGTCAAAAAAACAGTGAGCAAAAATTGGTTATCGTACAATTATAGAACATTACCGTTACATAATACACTTGGTTGACCTCGACGTATGGTAGTTACTGTACCCATAGTCACATCAGTTTGCTTGGGAAAGATTTTGGCTTGGCTCCTTCTTTGATCAAGAATGTCCTTCCTTAACTTTCTTGCATTAGCTGCTCTTATTTTATCTAGAGAAATTGCTACGTATGTAGAAAATAAAAGTAAATTATAGTAGAAATTGAGATGTTGTTGCATGTTTTAGTATGATTATTGAGTATCGTCTAAGAATTGTTGATTTAAATTTGTGTATGACAGAAAAATTCAGACATAAGAAAAGCATGATATCAATTTAAATTAATACCTTTAGTTAAAACCCTTTGAACCAAGTTAGTTTTATGATCTAACACAACAGGAGATTGCTTTGGATTGTATTTGTTTCGACTCCTTTTTTGATCAAGAATGTGTTTCCTTAGCTTTCTTGCATTAGCCCATATAATCCTTTGATCGATTTTTGGAATGTTTTTTGTTGGGTTTCTTTTTTGGTCCAGAATAATTTTCCTATTCCTTCTTGCATTCTTTGTTCTTAAACTAACAGTGGAATTTTCTGCATATGATCAACATAAAAGTACATTACTAAACACATAGTTAGCTATAATATAATCCGAAAACAATGAATATATAATATATTAATTTTAAATATACCGGGTGCTAATATCCTTGGTCGAACATTATGTGTGTGAGTTTCAGTATCAGCATCAATATGATTTTGGTTTTAAACTTGTTTGGGTCGTCCTCTTTTTTGAGCCATAAAAAATTTGAACGCATGTTCCACATAAGTTGCACCTTCGGTTACAGTCATGTTCTCAACTAATTTCTGAGGATTGAATGTGTCTTTCTTATGGTCTCCTTTCAAGACAACACCTAGTTGGACTAACTCTCGTTGAAACTCACTTAGTTTTTCGTTCTCATCTGGCTCATCCTCTCACATTATTTGGGGGTCTGGCAATGTAACTGTAATGCATATGAAATCAAGTTAGTTTTAAAAAACTTAGAGCTAATGACTAATTAAGTTAAAGAGATTTTGCACATCCATAATTATGTGTTTACCTGGGCAATCGTTTCTTGGGGTCGTTCTGTTTGCTACACCTTCAAAAGTGCCAGCCCACTTGTCTCGTTTTGTTAAATATGATTTTAGACCGAAATCTTCTTCACAGTAGCTAGAATAGATGAATGTTCAAATTGTGTTGTTTTGAACATTACGTGTGTATGTTTATTTAAGATAAGGATACAAAGACTCAAGTTCATAATATTGATTAATATGAAATTATAATATGAATTAAAGAAACCATGGTAGTCCAACCTATAAAGTCGAACTTCCATATAAACTTACAAAAAACCATACCAAGACTCAAGTTTATAATAATGATTATGAAATTATAATATGAATTAGAAAAACCATGGTAGTCCAACTTACCTTGATAGAAGAACAATAGTCGAATGCTTTTTTCTTCTGAACGAAAAAAATTAGAACGTAAATTTCTTTTTGTGCAATTGAATTTTTTGTGCGATAGTTATTTGGGGTTTTTTGGGTTTATATGTATTTATTTATAGATATAGATAAAAATAATAAAGTTTTTCTAATTAAAAATAATAAAAGGGGTCGGTCATATATAGATAATAGATTAAATATATTTAAAAAAATAGAAGATTAGTGAGAAGAGAGTATTAGGCTCAAATTGTAAGTATAAAATTTGGCTTTTAATGCTTTGGTTAGTGGTATTGCTGATTGTCTTAGGCTCTTAGCAATTGTATATGTGTATGTTTAGTTAAGATGAGGATCGAATGAATAATGAGGGGTGGGTCGTATGGAATATATCATCATATTTATATAATACTCTATATATATCTAATACCCTCATATTATGTTTTGCCAACTTCATAATTAAAGGAAACTTTCTATACACTAATTAGACACATATTCATATCAATATAGTAACCATAATGGTAGCTGTTAAACGATTTAAGAAAAGTGTTACTATATATGTTGTACTTTAGTTACCATGATAAAGTTACCAAAGTATTAATCATTATGCTTATTTTTGGCAACATCCAAAAAGTGCATGTTTCCATCAATCCGTCCCACACCAGCCGTCGTCAAGAATTATTTATGTATATCGATCCATTGTTATTATTTATGGGTGTTTAGTAAATACTAAAATATGTGATTAATATTTATATAGAAAAAACAAAGAGAAATAAAAACCCTACAGAGAAACCCAAGTCTGTTGGCAAACACAATGTTGTTTTTGTTAAAAAAATCGTCTGCAGCCAAGGGAAAGAAACATGAAGAACACGACGTGATCCAAACCGGGGTAAAAGCACGTTTCCATGAGGTTCAGAATGGTTGGTTAATTATTGTCTTGTCACATATATTTCTTCGGGAGTTGAAAATGGCCTATAAGATGGAGTACATGGAAAGGGGTCGGGGGAGACAATGGAGCTAATTGTGAAGTACATTTTTCATTAGCAAATAAAAAACCACAAGGACTGGAATGCCAATGTAAGTGTTGACTTCAGGTGCCATTGGTGGTAAGGAACACACTAATAATAGATATATCTAAGTTAAAAGTTAAGATTAGATTACTAAGAGGATTAACATTATTAAAAAAATTCATCACTATAATTGTTAATTTCTTTCTTTAAACATATATAATGAGACATAGTCATCAAGGTGTGGATGCAAATTGAAACTTAAATCATTGGAAAAAGTCAATGCACCATCCAAAAACAGGAAAAAGAGCCAACCACACCTATATACGCTTTGTTGCAAGCAAACTTTATAAAAAGTTTAGTACGGAATATAGTGAAAAAGAATACCGAGAATGAGATTGACATATACCCATCCGAGGGATTATCCAACGTCAAAATATAAGGTTGCAGTTCCAAGAACGCGTCTTTGCAATGGTTAGCAACACCGATTCCTGAAGTAGCATTTGCCTGCAGATCGAAAAAAAAAACACCCGGAGATTGACCTTTTAGCTGATTCTATTTCTCGCATGCCAGAAATCTTGAAGTGCGGGCTATGTATTTGGTTAAACGGATGTTGTCAAAAGTGGTATTTTTTAGTGTGGGTCTGGTTAGTTGGGTTCTGAAGAGCTTTCTTTTTAATACAGCAAAATGAGGTGAATTCGATATATTTTTTAAGTTGTAATGGTAACCATGATCTATGACAATTGAAAAGTCAAATAAACAACAATAGTAACAGAGTATTGTCCCTCTTAGTAACAGACGTTTATGGCTCTTATTTGATTTTTTTCATCATATATTATACATATTCACAAATCCATGTATGTATGTGACACATAATGCATGTGGACAGTGGAGCTCTATTTAGATGTGTGACTATGTCTTAGACGTGTGGAACAAATGACATTAAGATTAAATTGGCTAACCAAAACATGACTATTAACCGGGAGGTAGAACATGCTGAACGGGTAAAAATACATTTCCAATGAAATGCTCATGGTTCAAACCTTGGTTTATTGGGAAACCAAAATCAAAAACAAATGTCATGAAACAATTGCAGTGAAATAGTAATTGTTTAAAACAATATCCAAATAATAAATGACAGATTATTGATAATAAATAATGGGCATATTTGAATCTCTTCCATTCATGAGCAGCTAATATGATTTCTGTACAGGTATGCAATATATTCATATGCTCTATTACACTCAGGTATTTTGGTTTCACTTTTCATCAAATGACGGTAACCAAAAAATTAAAATTCAAAGCATTTTGGACTCTGCAATTCTGCATATATGCCATCTTTTTGCACCTCTAATATGTTGGGTTTAACAGGGTTAATTTGATAAACAGTGCTATGTTTTGATGAATAAACTTGCTATAATATATCACAGAATTGTTTACACATACAAACTATCGACACTTGTTTATTGTGGTGGTTGTTTCCTTATATAGACAACCAACAGACACATCTAAGAGTCACGACCCTTCACAACGCTACCTTTCAAGTACAGACACAACTTTTCACATATAACCGCTCCTATTTGGTTATAAACTTTCTAACTTGACACTTTTAACCCAAAGTTTAGGTTAACAATCAACACCCCCCCCCCTTAAACTAAACTTTGGTTTAAGGTGGGTCTTCAACTTGCTTTGTCTTGCTTTACAGTAATGATGGTTCTTAGTCTTCTGAGATAAGAAGTGCTTCTTGCTCCTTCTCTTTCTCCTTGTCTTTCCACTTCGTGCATTCTTTCACGAAATGTCCATGATCACCACATTCATAACACCTTAGCTTGCTTTTGTCAATGCTTCCACGACTAGTACCTTTTCCATAGCTGCTTATGTTTTTGTTGAAGTTTCTTCCACGTCCTCTACCATAGCTTTGATTATTCGAATTTGCCAGTAGAAGTTTGTCTTGATAATTTTCTTCATGTTTGTCTTGACTTTTGAGTCGTTCTTCAAAAGCAATTAGTCTTCCAACGGCTTCTTCAAACAACATCTTGTCTAAATCTTGACATTGTTCAATAGACCACGATAGGTAGAAACTTCTTCGGAACAGAGTTAAGTAGTTTCCTTACTAGCACCTTATCTTTCAAAGTTTCACCAAGGCCCTTAAACTTGGATTTTATACTACTTAACTTTCCTCCATAGTCGCTTACTTTTTCATTTGCCTTCATCCTTAGCGTCTCTAGTTCGCTCCTCAAGGTTTGTAGTCGTGCCTTTTGAACTAGATCCGCACCCAGATACTTGACTTTGATCAAATCCCATACTTCCTTTGCACTTTCGTATTGCGCAACTTGCATTAAGACATCTTGTGGCAATGTTTGAAAGACCATTGCCTTGGTTATATTTTCTTTCTTCTCATCCACATTATCTTCGGTACTAATTATTTCAAACAAACCATGAGCCTTTAAGATTGTTTCCATCATGATTGCCCATGTTGTGTAGTTTGTTTCCGTCAGTTTCGGGCATTGAAGTGCTATGTTTTGCTCTCGAGTTGGTGTAGATGTTTCTCCCGTTGTCATGCTTGTTGCCTTCTTACTTGCTTTCTTTCTTACTTGTAATCGTACGATCGGTTCTTACTTGCTTTGAAACTGAAAAGTTTCTCTTGCTTGCTTGCTTAGAATCAAAATTGATTCTTCTTGCTGTTGATCCTAAGATCAAATTTCTTGCGGTTTGGGCTACTTGCTACCCAATGGACTTGTTTTCTGGGCTACTTGCTACCCAGTATGAACGTTGACCAACTTGCTAATCAACCTTCGCGCTCCTAACCAAGTCGCTAATTAGGGCCTAACTTGCTTGCTATGACCAAATAATTGATCCTTTGTTGCTAATGAACCACAATGATCCTACTTGCTTGTTAGATTAAATCAAGGGTTCTACTTGCTATTGAATCTTATGGTTCGAAACTTGCTATGAACCTAAGGATTCGGTTTAACTTGATATGAACCACGAAGGTTCGGTTAACTTGCCACTTGCTTAAACGAATTTAAAATAAATCCGTTCGTCTTACTATGAATCTCAAAAGATTCGGTCTTTGCTATTTTAATCAATCGGGAATTTTCCTTGCTAATAGGGAATTTCGTATCTTACTAACAACCAATATTTGAAAAATAACTTGCAAAATTATCCTTACAATCTTCCTTTTATATTTTTAAGAGAAACTTGTGTCTTTATGTTATTTGTGTTAAAATTTTAAGAAAAAACTTTTGTTTTTGTATAAAATCTCCAACACAAATCTTAAATATGGAAAAAACGATTGATATGTACAATTGTTTTTTATACCTATTAACTTTTATAAATCCTCCTATTCAATATAAAAGTCAAAGTAGAGAAACTTATTCAATTTTGGTGTCCCCTTGTTGCAGTCAAAACGTGTGCCGCTCCTTTGTTTCAGATCTCACAAATTCGGATCAAAAAACAACTTCCCTTTTTGCTTCTTTCTCTGGTTATTATCGAAACCAAAAACACCTAATAGTCACCAACACGATCTTCACGATCTTCTTCTTCTTCTTTCGATTAAGATAATGGGTGGTTCGGTGGTTACGGTTTTCAATTCTTCACCGGCGATGACGGTTACTCGACGGTTTCTTCCTTTTTCTGGTTCGTGATTCCAAATCAACGAACATGTATGTTTTCCCTCGTTCTTAATTCCCCTCTGATTGATTAAAGGCTTGCCTGAAAAATCAATTTCTGTTTTGTTCTTGTTTTTTGGTTCGGTCAATGGATTTCGAACAGAAATCAGTTTTTCTCTTTCTTCTTGCTTCTGAAATCAACGGTTACTTAGAGGAATCGTTGGTTTCTTTCTTCCCTGGGTCGATTAACCGTTGGCTCTGATGCCAATTGTTGGGTTTAGCAGAGTTAATTTGATAAACAGTGCTATGTTTTGATGAATAAACTTGCTATAATATATCACATAATTGTTCACACATACAAACTATCGACACTTGTTTATTGTGGTGGTTGTTTCCTTATATAGACAACCAACAGACACATCTAAGAGTCACGACCCTTCACAACACTACCTTTCACGTACAGACACAACTTTTCACATATAACCGCCTATTTGGTTATAAACTTTCTAACTTGACACTTTTAATCCAAAGTTTAGGTTAACAATCAACATAATACATCAATATTTTATCATGATACAAATGGCATACCATCATGCCTATTATGCCTATACCTGTTACTATTCCAACGACATCCAATTTTATTGGTGACACAAATGTCTAAGAAACAAAGTAGACTAATACACACATGAATGATAAAGAAAAGTAACATGTATCAGAATTACGCTGATACACACACGATCAGTAATGACATCCAATTTTGAATGTTGATACACAAATTATATGAAGAAAATAAACGTGGCCAAATTAAAATTATGCAGTATCCATAAATGAGTACGATAGAAATATGTTCATTGGGAAACCAAAATATGAAAAACAAATGTAAAATTAAAAAATGGGCATTCTTGCGGCAGCTAACTATCTGATTCATTCATGAAGCAGCTAACATTCAGTTTTTTTTCTTTGTTACGTTTTAACAGCTTACGACGTGTACATGTAGGAGAAGCATCAACAATGTCATCAGCAGCAACATCAATGCAAAGGCGTTTTCGGGAAGGGCTGGTTGCAATACTTTCACCGGACAGATTGGACTGAGAACCCTCGGATTCTGATGTTGCATCCTATAATGGAGTTTACACGTTAGTCATTTACTTTAAGGGTAAATACTTACACGAATTACTTGGAACATATTTTCAGCTGATATCAGTAAGGTTGAGTAACAGTTAAGAGGGGCTCTAATGGGTCAGAGTAATAAGAACAATACCGTAAAAACAATAGGATGGATATTAGATTCGTCGGATTCAAGCGATGGAGTCGTAGAATCATCTTCACTAATATTTTCCTTCAATTAAAATTTTAGAATTTTAGAGTCTTCATTAGATATCATATAAAAGTAAGTTAAATGATCTAAAAAACAATAAACATTAGATATTACCACTTCTATGCCGTTATCCTTTCTAAAGGCATCAAGGACTTCTTTATCCTTGGTTAGTTTGGACACGGTGTACTCATGTTTTCCTTCATCAAGATTTCAAAACTTTGATACTGTGTAGTCAAACAGAGCTTTATGACCAGCCAAATCTTCTAACTCTTCAAGAATATTTTCACCCGAATTACCGACAACACCACTTAGATTCAGTGGGTTCAATGTTATCAGCTTCTTTATGTCGTTGTCAAAAAGAATAAAAGTAGAAGAGCGAGTATCATCGACTAAACGTACATAGACCTTGTACCTATACATATGGTTATTGAATGTAAACATATAGCCAAACATTTGATAGCAATTATTAAAATCATGATTAAAATGTTTCATAAACCTGGGCGAAACGCTTTCACTACTATAGAAACTTGTAAAGGAATCCGGTTTCAAGGGGGTTTAGAAACTAGTTCTTCAACCGCTTCCTATTAAGGGGGTTTCTATCAGATTCTAATGGAGACCTGTTTAGTAACCGGTTTCTATGAAAACAATAGAGACCTCTTTCTTACTAAGAAGTGGTTTCCTTACAAAAAGATAGAAACCATTTTTAACTCCAATAACCGGTTTCTTTAGAAGGTTTAGACACCATTTTTATATGTAAAATACGTTTCTTACTAATTTATACAAACCCTTTTTTGATTAGAAACTGGTTTCTTTAGTAAGTTAAAGACACCATTTTTATTTATTAAACATGTTCCCATATAAAGTTAAAACGATTTCTCAATTTTCAGAATGGTGGTACCATAATATATATGTATATCTTAGATATCAATAACATATCTATAAAGCTTGGAACTAAATAGAAACAAACACACTACTGGACAATTAAACTTATATACTATTAACCATAAAAAATTGTTATTTACACATCTATAATCAAAATTTAAAAGCCAATCCTCAAATTTACAGTGGTAAAGCATATGAACATTAGAAAGAAGATAGTCTAACTACTACTCCAGTAAAGAAAACAATAGGCACATAATAAAGTTTATCTTGCTATACTTGAGGATGCTGGCAGAGGTGAAGCTGAAGATGATTTTTCAGATTTACAAGCCTTCGTCTCTTCAAAGCTTCCCATGGGCAAAGACGTCAATAACGTTCAAGGTCAGGTATAAAGCTTGTCTAGCATACTTGCTCACTCATGCTCTAATTCATTTGAAACTTGGTAAAGAGCAGAGCTTGTATAAATGCTCGCTGAACATATGGACAAGACAAGTTAATGAATTATAGGGGGCAATTGCAACCAGGTACATTTAAGTGATCATGTTTTACTTCAAAAAGGTCAACCACGTGAGAAATTACTAATGATTAGGTCGATTCAAGTCATGTTTTATTGCTGAAAGATCAAAAAGTTCAAACGTATAAATCTGAACCAAAACCAAAGAGGTTAAAACTATCTGGACAGAACAGGACAAAGAATTATCGTTTCAGTATCAGTTTAAAACTAGTTTGTCCCAAACCTCAAATGTTGGACTTGTAATTCAAGCCTTTAGCTAAACAGTGTCATTTCATTGCAGTGAAAGAAAACATACACTTTACCACTTTACCAGACCGGACCTAACTGGATGGGGTACAGAAACGAGTCTGGAAAGAACCTATAACTGGTTTTTGCTATAACTGGAACCCAGAACCTAACCGTGTATGCTAGTGATGGTTAGATATATAAGAACTTTAAAAAGATTTCCCAGGTTTTACACAGTCCTAAATACTAGAAAACTAAATTTGAAGAATATGAACAACAATAAATTAAGAAAAGAACGGATAACTTAGCGAAGATATTGGCCAAAAGATTTATGAGCCTTACCTCATTAATTCCTCTTGTGGAAGTCTTTTACTCGCGCTAATGTTCCTGCAATTTGATGAATATGAAATTAATAATCGATTACGATGTATGTTATTTGATACAAAATACATTCACATGAAAAGCAAACATGGTATTGTGCCATTGTGGTTCTTGATACTATCATGCAATCCATTTATAAACTTGCAGTGAGATATTTCTCCCAATAAGTGGCTTAATTCAGCAATTGAATGTCATAACTACTAACATGCAACTTCCCAAGTTATACATGAATTTCTAATAACCTCTTGTACTTTTTCATACCATATAAAGTACATTTCAAAAACATTTCAGAAAACCTCTTGTTCTTCCAACTACATTTCAGAAAACCAGTATCAAGATGTCATCACACATAACATGACCAATATAAGGTAGTAGTGACATTATACCTATTTAGTCAAAATTTTGCAACCAAAAGAAAGCCATTATTAGCTAAGAATATAATAAAAAAAATGAATATAATAAAAAAAATGCTCGGCTTGCAAGCACAAAAAGCAGAAAGCAAGAAAGGGAGATCATACCTAGTTTATAAAATTTGCAAATTGACTAACCCATTCACCAACAATGCTGTCAATTTCCTTTTGAGTATATGTATTACGCGGCCAAGGAACCTATGAAAAGCATAGCCACAATTTATTGAGCACGCCGACACACATAAGGGAAAAACGAGACATATCAAGTACTTACTGATGTTGACAAGTCATGTGGGTTAATCACAAATTCATGCATCCAACGCATTATGTAGTACCCGCATTCCCAATGTTTATCTTGTTGGTTGCACTAAAATTTATAAGCATGTAGATTTATAAGTTAAACAAATGCAACCATATACATCAAGCTTTTTATATGTGTGTTAACATGGTAAGAGAACATACGTCAAGAACAGTCCAATTGAACCTATCTCCAATGCACCTAAAATAAACAGTTTCGTGTTAAGATATTTACATACAAATCAATAGTATATGATGAGCAGATAATACAAATCTTACACATCGATCATTTTTGTTAGTTCATAGCTCAAGCGGGTCTTTCCTTTTTTCTTGGAATCCAAAATGAAACCCAACCCTTTACCAGGTGCCAAAATCAATAGTGACCAATGTTTCCTAAAAAAACATACAACTAAATCAGTATACTAAATGACCATCATATTTGTATATATAAACAAAGTATTAATAACATATAATACTTACATTTGTAAATAAGGCATGATAAGATAAATATGCTTGTTAGGTTTGTAAGGAGTGATCGAATCAGTCAGATAAGTCATGACATTTCCTGGATCGCTGGCACACGCATCATCATTAATCATGTACGGGTTCAAAAAGAGACATTGGTTAAGTCGGCCTTGATTTGTTTGACGAGTCATCAACCGATTATGTAGGCACCTAATAAATTGATAGCTGTAAGTATATGAAATTAAATCAAATTAAATGAATATGGAAAATATTAAAATACTTACATTGCATAAAAAGTTATAATCCCACAATCAAGCCACTCATTTGTCAATAAAAACAAAAGATCATCGCGTTGAATACCAAAATCAAAAGGCTCTTTGTTCAAGAAAATATTAGGGTTGACATCAACCATCACCGGGTCCTCCCATTCCACGAAGCTTTTATAAAAGTTCTTCATATAAGATGGTCTTAGAGCCAATTCCTCAGGAATGGTTTGAACCACTTTTCCAATTGCCTTACGCGTACCACATTCTTTTGGTGCAATTTTGTTTCTAGTTTGTTCTAATTCCTTAGGAATGACTTGAACCGCTTTTCCCTGTTGTGGTTGACAAGCTATTGGTGCAACTTTGTTTCCTACCTGGGGCTATTAAGAAGATCCAAGGAACACAAATAATATTTTGAGAATAAGTATGCCGAGCAAAACAATAATTCACTACTACACAAATCTAAATAGGACCCCCTAAATACAACCCCCAAATAGAACACGCTTTTTATATAAAACTAAGTCATATTAAGGCCTATCTTCAGAAATTTAAATAAAACCCCCGAATATAACCCGTTTTTTATGTAAACCAGGACTTACTAACATCGAAGTGGAAACGGTTAGAATGAAAAGTAATTCCAAAACTCCCAAATTAATTTCCTCAAAAAATTTACCTCATAACCTCCGCCCCTTCATCTGAAGCACTGCCTATAATTTATAACCATCAAAACACATAATCTAACTTTTCATAACTTTATCTGTTCATCTTATCTATTTAACTTATGGTTGACATGTATTCATTAGTCATATATATATAAAAAAAAAGGGGGGGGGGGTGTTATATGGCTTATTTGAGTTATATGCTAGAATAGAACTTGTATTACTAAGTTTTTTTTTCCTCCATCAGTAGAGGGAGTGCAGCTGAGTATAGGTATCAAATCCTCCTGAAAATCAATTATTGCTCTCGTTTGCCAAAAAGTTACAGTAGCAAGGCTGTTCGAGGGGTAGGTTGAATTTTCAGATGTGAGAATTCTATCAGGTGTTCTTTAGCTTTATTGAAACCTAATGATGTGGTTTGTTTTCATATGTATAGTTAGAACATGACTGAAAACTTAGTTAATGCTACGTTGACACCTTTTTTCAGATGTATAGTTAGAAGAGGTACCTTTTGAACACCAATTGACGACATAGGCCACTGAATGTAGCTGCTCCTCGCTTGACCAAGCTTCACCATGTTAGCATTTGGTGAAAATGGAAGTTTATAATCCTTATGAGTTCGGTCAAGAGAGATGGCTGGCACAGGTGGCGGTTCCAGTTGGTGGGTGTGGGTGGCGATTGTAGTTGGTTGTTCTGAGAAGAATAAGAGAAGAGTGAGAGGCGGTGTAGATGAATTTGAGTTACAGGGACTTATATTTCTAATAAAACGAGGGAATTTCAATTTTTTCAAGGCCCGCGATAAAATTAAGTAGAATACATCTATATAAGCTCTAAACTATTTAATTTCAAAATTAATTAAAGCTAATAATTATTTATTATGTATGCCATTAAAAAACTGTCTATTTACTCGTATAAAATAATTAGATGATTAATTTTTATAATTAGTAAACTATATGTACTAACATTATAAGGTGTGCCAGCATGAATGAGAAAAAATATATTAAAATTTTGAATGAAACTTTATTTGAAATGTTGAAATTAACAAACATACAACTTAAAAATGAAAGTTGCAAAAGACGTTTGAAATGATATACCTGTGCTTAGGTAGAGCGAGGATTGTCTATCCATAGTCCATCGTGGTCGGATCTCAAGAATATATTATTATCTATCAAACCAATTGTTGATTGAGTATCGGTAGGAAATGGGGGCAACTCATCAAGTTGATCGTATTCTTCCTCGTCTACAACATTTTCGACACCAAGAATACGTCGTTTACCATGGAGAACGACGTGCCATCTAGAGTTACTCGGGTCCTCAATATAGAATACTTGGGTGGCTAGTTTAGCTAAAATGAATGGTTCCGATGCATATCCATTTGTGGAAAGGTCTACCATTGTGATACCAAAATTGTCAACTTTTACACCTCTACGGTTTTCCACCCACCTACACTTGAGCATCGGTATGCTAAAGGATTGATAATCAAGTTCTAAAATTTCTTCAATAACACCATAATAAGAATCCTTCGCGACCGACGACCTCGTGGAAATCCTGTTGTTGTGGCTATTAGTGTTACTCCACTATTTTGCAATGTGCTCTTTGCATCTTGTTGCTTCATGTAAAATGTATAACCATTTATATCATAACCTTGATACTTTGTTACGCTCTCACTCGGACCATATGCCAACCTTTTAACCTCTTCATCCACATCTACTAAGTTACTTATCTTATCTTTTAACCATGATGCAAATGTGTTGTAATGTTCAACGGCCAAAAATTTGTCACTCTTATTCCTGTTTGTCGTTTTTAAAAAGCGTTTGTGCTCATGTACGTATATACCAATACATGTCATGTGTTGTAAGACTGTATAATGTGCCTGATGCATATAATCTTTTGACGGAAACTCCTCTTTCTTTCCAATTGTTCCAACCCCGGCAAGTCTACCCTCGTGTCGACCCTCTGAAAGTCCAATACTTTTTGAACCATGAAGATAGTCACTGCAAAATTCAATAACCTCCTCAGAAACATAACATAACAAGCTGCTGGCAGATACGTTCGCTTCCCATCACTATTCTCCTGCGGAGCAATTTCTGGCCGTATTTTCATATCGACCATGTCTTTTCTAGCATTAACTCCGTCTTTGGTTTTCCCTGGAATATTCAATAGTAACCCGATCAAACTATCACAAACATTTTTTTCAATATGCATAACATCTATACAGTGTCGGACTTGTAAATCCTTCCAATATGGTAAATCCCAAAATATAGACCTTTTTTTCCAAATTTCAACAGATTTCCCTCGTTTTCTTTTTTTACCGAACTCATTCTGGAAGTTTTCAACCTGAGAAAATACAGTTTCTCCGTTGGATGGTAGTGGCAGACTTCCGAATTCACTATAACCGTCGAACAAGTTATCCATGTTACGGTATGGATGATCAGGTGGAAGTGATCTTCTATGCCCCATGTACACTGTTTTCTTACAATATTTCAACCATCTTGAACATGTGTAATCGTGGCATATGGGACACGCCTTAGCCCCTTTCGTATCACACCCTGACAAGTTCCCATATGCTGGGAAATCACTGATAGTGCAAAAAATCATGGCCCGTAGCCGAAAATTTTCATGCAAATACCCATCATAAACCTGAACTCCCGGGCTCCATAATGTTTTGAGGTTGTCAATCAATGGAGACAAATACACATCAATTTTATTACCGGGTTGTTTCGGACCTTGAATAAATAAAGACATCATAATATATTTTCGTTTCATGCATAACCAAGGTGGAAGATTATAAATGCATAAAAGAACGGGCCAAGTGCTGTGACGGCTACTCATGTTTCCAAACGGATTAATTCCATATGAACTAAGTCCAAATCTGATATTTCTGATCTCATTTCTGAATTCATCGAATGTATGATCTATATTCCTCCATTGAGGTGAATCGACCACATGTCTTAATTTTCCATCCTTTTTACGTTCTTCCTCATGCCAACGCAACAATTTTGCATCTTTCGGGCTTGCAAATAACCGTTTTAGTCTTGGTATGATGGGAAAATACCACAAAACTTTAGCTGGCGGGCCATTCTTCGTCACATTACCGCTAACTTTCGTTTGTTTTTTACGCTCATACCTAGATGCACCACATTTGGGACATTCATGGAGATCTTTGTACTGGTTTCTATATAAAACACAATCATTTGGACATGCTGCTATTCGTTCCATTTCCATTCCCATCGGACATAACATTTTTTTTGCTTCATATAGCGAAACGGGCAACTTATTACCTACGGGGAGCATGTCATGGAAGACTTTTAAAAGTTCTTTGAAGCTTTTATCACTCCAATTATGGTTTGCTTTTACATTAAACAATCTCAGTACCGCAGAAAGTTTTGAATATTTTTTACAACCTTCATACAAGTCTTCTTTTGAGTCGGCAAATACTTGTTGAAATCCATCATTCTTATTTGCATCACCATTATCATCTTCATCATTTTTATCATTTTCATCAACATTATCATTTTCACCAACCTCATTTTCCAATACATTAAACATTTGAGTAAAATTATCAGGATCACCGTTTATGAATCCTCATTAATATTGTTTGCACCAAATTCATTTATGTTGCCTTCAGAAATAATACTATCAACCAATGATTCTCCATGATATGTCCAACAAGTATACCCAGGCACAAAACCCTTTACCACCAAATGTCGATATATTACTCTTGCTTCATCGTATTTTTCACAGTTTTAACAATCTACACAAGGACATGATATTCTATCATTTCCATTTAACACCGATCATCTTCTGCCACCTTCATAAAATCATTCAAATGTTTTTGGTACTCAGTTGTGTGACGACCCAGCTCGTACATCCATTCATTCCGTTCCATCTAGATATACAAAAACAACAGCAACAAGAAATAATAATAATAATAATAATAATAATATATCTTTGAACAATTACTTTAACAATTTATATAGTTTTATTAATAATTAATAAAATAAATTGTTCTGATATACGAACTATATGTTCTCCATAGATGTTAATATTATATATATATATATTAATAATATAATATCTGTTAAATCTATTTTATCTATATAATATATTAATAATTATGATTATATTTAGTTATCCAATTCGGCTCTAATTAAGCAAATAAAAAACTTGCTTTTCTAAATCTCTAATGGGATATATCTTCCTTACAGATGGATACTTATATTTACATATACATTATCTAAGTTAAGAAATATGTAAAGTTACTGTTTATATAGCAAACGTTATTAGATGACTAATTTATCCAATAAATTTACGCAAACCTTAATTAAAAATTAATAACATCAACAAGTTATCTTATTTAAATTAATAACATCAAGAAGTTATGGTTTTTCTTTAACATACTATAATATCAATTGTATAACATATGGAAATAACAGCTTGAATGAAAGTATGAAATATTAACACAAAGTACGTACCTAGCTTTTCTGCAAAGGATTGAAATTTTGTAAAGAATAGATAAAAACTTTGATGTTGTATATATATATAGTTGGATGCAGATAAGTAAAAACACTTTCCCTAGTTTATATTATACATAAAATTCGAATGATATTTGGTCCATATCCGTTATATTCTTGATAACAACTTTTTCTAAACACGAGGATGATATTAAATTTGTTTAGAGAAGTGTTTCTGTGAAACCGGTCTCCATTACAATAGTTTAGGGACCATTTATTTTAAAAAAACAAGTCTTTATGAAAAGAAAGCAGTTTGGGAGAAAAAAGTGGTCTCTATTTTCCGTCAAAGAGACGTGTTTTTTATTTAAATCCCTTCTAAATACATAGAAACCTCTTTTTTGGTAAAAACCGGTCTCCTTAATTTTTTAGAAACCAGTTTTTCTAAAACTGATTTCTATAGGGGGTTTCTATCTGAATTTTTGTAGTAGCGACTGGTTTACTGCAGCTACTACATTTCCAAAGGCTATTCAGCGACCCATTTTCTGCCGAATCGCCATTAGTAATTGGCTTGGCTCCACCTTTACATTTTGTATAGGCAATGTAGTACCAAGAGCGATTTTAATAACACTTTGAATTGTTGCTATTGTTGCACATATTTTCACCTGTGTAGAAGTTGAAGCATGGTTAGACAATGATGATAATAATACATATAAAAGTTCTATAAACACAAATAATAATGTTGTGACATACCTCAGTTACTCGATGCAGCTCATTCAAATTTACTGGAAAACAATTTTTATAAAACGAAGACGGGGAACTCAATGTTGCGTTAGTTGAAACGGTAGGCACCTTTAAAGAAGAGGTTCCATCTTCCTGTTTTTCTTTCATCCTATTGAGTCAATGGTTAGTATCAACTACTGTTTAAAAAAGTTTTTAAAATAGAGATGAGAAAATGTAAAATGATTTTTAATACTTATAATATGCAAATACCTATCCATGAATTGTTGAATAGCCGGGATGTCGTCATTGAAGTACAACTTAGTTGCATACAAAGATGTCCCAAACAATAATGCACCTTTATTATAGCCTTTTACCTTGCCGAACTGAACAATTATGACAACGAGTTTGTCGGCATTTTGAGCTTCCAAAAATTTGATAAACTGTTCAACATAGGAATCCCACAAAGTGCAATCAATTTGCGTTCCCCTATAGAGAATGAGAAAAAAATAAACAAATTATTAGTATCATGTTAATGTACGTATACAAAATAAAAACATTGAATATGTATAAAAGGTTAAAAGAAGACGGGTACTTTGTATCCTCTAAGCAAAGAACCCTTCTTTTGTTAGGCTTGTTTGTGGGTGTAAAACCTAGAATCTTGTAACAACCCTCAAATTTCGATTAGGATAATTTACTTGGACTTATCTAGGTCTTTATCCCTAGAGATTTATTAAGAGAATTGACCTTTTAGACATTTAAGGCACAGTGATAGTTGCCCTCTCGTTCAATAAAACACCATAGATGACTAGCTATCTTAGAAATGCCATAAACAATAACCATAATCATTCAATACAATCCCAAAGTATAAATTAGTTCTAATCGAACTTGGTGAAATGTCAATGAACCAAAAAACTTATTTCGAGAAGTTGGGATTATATAAATAAGAATGCAAGGTTCATAAGCTGTGATAACAACCGAAAATCCTTATAAATGTCCAACAATTTAAACACCAAGCTAATTAAAGTTTAAACGGACATAAAAATATAATAACCCTCTCTAAATAATAAACTTAAACTATTATGCACATAAAAGTGAGCTTGAATAATGATAAGTAAATATATATGTCTATTGTAAATACAAGTTTATAAATAATGAGTTAAGCTATAAAAATAAAGGCACAACAAATATATACATACATACATACGCTTCACACCACACACATGCACAACTCTTCACAACCATCCACCAATAGGATTTCAACTAGCTAATAATTCCTTATACCTCACATGCATGTTTGTTGTAACACCCCGCTAAAGCGGAATATACGGGATGTACAGATAAGCACAAGCACGCACAGTACAAGTTCAACACAGCTTATAACATTAAGGAATAAGAAGTATCATAAGTTATTACAATATTTGGGATAAACCCTGAATTAGATAATATTCAAAAGACGGAACAATTATCTTAAGTACTCTTTGAACATAGAACAGGAACAAGCAAAAGGATGTCTTCACAGCCACTAATCTTGAACGCATGAACAATCTCCATAGAGGTAAGCTGGAAGTAGGAAGACTCCTATGCTAAGAGAACTAAGAACCTAGCCTGAAAAGCAGGTAAGTTCAAAAGGGTCAACTACAAAAGTAGTTGGTGAGATTCACATAAAGTACTTATTGTTTATACATAATATTAGTATGTATATTAAGAACAAGTCATAAGATCTGTACGTCTATCAAAAGTACTTTGTAATATTAAGAATAGTTTTGGAGTATGTAATGTACTTAATATGTATGTATATAATTACTGCTAACCCGATTGGTCAATGATGAACGATAGTAAATCAGTAAGCTCACAACAACCGAGTAAGCTACAAGTATGATCTAGATCAAATAAGTACAAATAATATGCATCCTCCAGAACTGTAGAGAATGAGGGTGGACCTACCCTAACAGCGCTGTCCATAATTACCTACGGTTCATTCTCTGAACTGTGGGATATGAATTGATAGCAGTAAAAATAGAACTCATACATAGAACAATAAGTACATACAAAGAACATATAAGTGATACAAATGTATTCAAGACCCTGCCCATTCAAGATCTAGAATACAGTTTCAGAGAATAAGTATGATGATAGGAATGTATTCAGATCCTGCCCATTCAAGATCTAAATACACTCAAGAGAGTATGAAGATATGGATGTATTCGAGATCCTGCCCATTCAAGATCCCAACACACCACAGAAGATAAGAATAGTAATAAGGATGTATTTCAGAATCATCTTATAAATAGTCTGTACGTTCATAAAATAGTACATAGAACAGTTCAAGAACATATATATATATATATCTACATATATATAATTTAAGTACAAAAATAGTTTTCATGCTTTTCAGTCCCCGATAAAGAACTTTGAACAGAATGTACGAAAAGGGGATAAGTGAACTCACAGTGATCTGGTACAGTACAGTTATCGAGCACAGAGAACAATCACAGAGATGGATATATTACATCTATTGAAGTCCAAGCACGTCTTGACAGAAGCCTATGTACATATAGTTGTTCGTATAATACGTACACATGTTAGTCTTAGTGGTTAATAAATCACAACATTGTTCTTGACGACCCGATGATTTGGTCTTTGATGAACTGAAAATGTTTTGACACAAATGGACTTTAAATGTACTCAAGTACTCGAACTGAACCCATCTTGTACACCTTCGAATACACACAACTACGATTATACTAATTAATTGTTCACAACTTTGTTAGAGAGCTCAATTAGGGTTTGTACATTTGAACGTTTAGTTTTGGTTCGTTTTATGAACTAGCTTGGGTACCAAAATGTAGTCTTGGATACACTTAATCAAGTGTGCAACTTGACTGAATTAGGGTTTAAGAACTAAGATTATTTTAGAGAGATTAGGAACAAGGTCGACTAGGGTTTTATGTAAGCAAATTAATTCAAGTCCAATGCACAAAATCGCCTCACATTTGTTATTTAGATCGTCCTTCTGTTGCACAATTTTAGATCGTCTCTCTGTTGTTCACCCTTGGATCGTTTTTATGTTGCTAAAGTTTGGATCGTTTTAGGTTCATGTCCAAAGAAATCGTTTCATGCTCATAGCCAAAAGAGATCGTTTCTTGTTCATAGTCAAAAGAAATCGTTTCAGGTTGAGGTTGTTTAGATCGTTCCAGCTCAAAGCATTTAGGTCGTTTCATCAGTTGTGACATTAAGATCGTTTCATTTTCATAGTGATTTAGATCGTTTTAGCCCACCAGTTTAGATCGTTTTAGCTCACAAGTTTAGGTCGTTTTAGACTTCTTCTTCAAAAGAGATCGTCTTACTGCTTCATCATTTAGATCGTTTTAGGAACTTTGAGGGAAGTAAAACGATCTATTTAAGATCGTTTCAAAACCACGAAGACAGCAACTAGGTTCTGATCGATTAACACATCAGACTCAAGCCATGATTCGAATCAGAATTCCATTTGAGCTAAACCGATCACTGATCAGTTACCCCTATGTGAGCCAAGACCGAACCACACTTCAATCAAAATAGCAACGAGCAGCAGCAGTAGCAGCTCAAGAACATGAACACGAGTCCAAACACCAAGAAATCAAGTCTATACAGAGGTCTAAGTCGATCTTGGAACGAATTAGGACGCAATATTAGTACATGTTAACATATTAACACCATTTTCTTATCACATTTTCAGATTTCAGAATCAAATTGCACATGAACACTTGGTGGTTTCAAGAACAAGTTATGTTCATATTTGAAAAATGGGTTTTGTAATTTAATCATGTTATGACCCAAATTTGTTCATCACAATGATGTTAAACACATCTAGACACAAACCCATTGCTTATAAACATGATTTCTTAACAAAATCGGACCAAATCATCAAGAACAAGAACATAAAAAGTATCCTTTTAATTTGATCAAATTCTCAAAAGATGTTGTTATTACCTGCGATTTGATGCTAGAAACGTGTTTTGATCGTCACAAGGAACACGAAAGTACAAACGATTTCACTTAAACAACCTAAAATCAAGATGGTGATTTTTTTATTTTTTTTATTTTTTAGTGTGTGAAAATGGTGGAGAGCCTGACTATGTGTTCTTAGTGAGAGAAAGGTGTTTGGAGGTGATGAATGAATAGTGTATTTTCTCACACTACAACATTCTATTTATACCTTTTCCAAATGAATGCACTAGGTATTTCCAAGAGACTATTTGTGAACATTTTGCATTAGAACACTTATGGACACGAACATTTATGAACCGAATCTTCATATTTTATCGAATTAATTCCTAATCCGTCACATAAATCAAGATTTAAGATCTAATTGACCTTCAAATAAGCACATATTTTGAGTCTAAAGTACGTCAAGAACTTAAGTAGATTGGACTGTCTAGCCGTTCAGATGGCGAAAGTATGATCTAAGAACTTAATTAGAATATTCGTAAGGCGGTTGTTACACTTGTACTCTCCATGGACCACTCTAAACCCTACACAAACCATGGTTAGTTTTCTACTACCATTGTCAACCAATGAGAAAGCTCCCAACCCACTTCCTCTCTCCCTTTTCTCACGACTACACACACACACATTTTCAATTTCAATTTTACATTAACTCATTTGTTGTAACTCACAACTAAAACACATATTACACTTCCACTTTTCACACACATTTCTCTCTATTCTCTCAAAAACTCTTCTTTTCTCCCCCTCCCAACACTAATTTCGGCCAGCCACATACAACAAAGAAAAACAAGAGCAAAACTAATCTAAACAATAATAATAATAAGGGTTTAAGATAGATTAATCAAGGGTTGATTGAAGATAGGTTTAAGGGTTGTTCCAAGACAAGATTGAGGGTTATTTGAGGCTTTTATGGGTCACGAAAATCTGCCATACTTTCTTCATCAAATCCAAGTTCATCAAGGGTATAACTCATCATCTCTTAGTTTAATCTATCTTGCTCTTGTATATATTCAAGGATTTTATCAAAAGATTATGTTTTATTCTTGTTTTCTTTGAAAAACACACTTAATGAGGGCAAGTTGATAGAATCTTCTTCCCCATGCTCATGCATGTCAAGATCTAGAAGAATGATTCTAGGATTCAACAAGTTAAAGGCCCAAAAGTGTTGTGTTATGTTATTATCTAGTAAAAGTGACTTTTTTCCTTCAAAAATGAAGATATATTTTCATATATTCATCAATATATTTCTGTGATTTTCAAGAATAAACATATTTTTATGTTTTATGGAAGACTTGTTAGGAAATTTGTTCATAAAATGGCTAGATGGTTACATGCAATCACATTTTTGGATGATATTTGCAAGAACAAAGTTTATTGATTTTGTTGGGTAAAAGTTCAAGTATGAATGATGTGGGTTGATCTTGAAATTAGTTGAAATCTGTATATTTGATGTTAAGGAACACAAAATAAAGTAATAATCTTGTTAGTGGTAATTTAGAGGCTAAAACAAGCAACAAACACTATTGGTGAGTTGATATAATCAAGAAGAATTGTGACAGAAATAATCTTTTAACTTGGGACGAATAAACTGAGCATTTCCAGACATTCTCAAGCAAAACTTTCAAAATAAAAGTTGTAGACAAAAGAGTTAAGATTAACCTCCAACTGGAATTACTCAAAAATACTGAACCAAATGAAAGATATGATTTTTCTACCATAAGTGGTCAAAACTTTAATTTGGTATGAATATTTTATAAACTTTAACAACTTTTATCTCCTAATCCATAAGGTTCCAGAAGGTAATACTTGGTGAAAAGTAATTTCAATGTGTTGTGAACTTAAAATAAAATCATGGGATTTTTCTAACAATCAGAACACCAAGAACTGTTATAAAACTTCTGATGTCGCAAGCAGTGTCCATTCGGGACAGTTTGTGTTTGGATAATTTTTAAGGACACCAAATATCATCTAAAAATTCACCAAAAAATCACAAAAATACTAGATACATATAAGTCACTGTAAAAATCGTGAAGGTCCAAATGATTCGGCTTGACCCCAAAATAGAAGCCAACATTTCATAAAACTCTGAATTAAAAACAGAAAATTTGAAAGGAAACTAACCATTTGTATAATGGGCTAAAAGATGCACTAAAGACCATAATGGGCTAACCCGGCCCAAATAAAACCCATAGAACCATAAATCAGTAGGCCCACTTGGCCCAACAAACCATAAAGTCGAATAACCAATATAACCCATTAAGCACATAACCCAAATAAGGTTAAGCCCAATAACTAAATTAAGCCCAGGTCACTTAAAAACCCATCACAATTTGGCCCAATTGATAATGACCCATAACACTTAAACAAATTTCATGAGATAAGTGTAATCAAAATAAAAAAAAGATAATTAAGTTAGATAGGCATAAGTAATTATGTTAACCAAGCTATATATTGATATCACAAATGCTAATTCGCGCTAAAATTGGTTACACAACAAATGATGAATAAGGATAACATAACTTAATATGACATTTCTATATGATAACCTAATATATCAAGTGAAACCACAAATGAAGCCATGTTACCGAAAATCTAACGACTTATAACTACGCATGTAATAAAAGTAACCTTTCTCACCATAAATCTCTACAACCAAAACGATGTGAATGTTAGCAATATACTTGTATCCCAAATTTATAGCAACATAATGAAAGTGGCATTTTTAGGTAATGGCTTAAGATAGAGACTTATGTATATTAGTCCTCTCGTAGGGATAGTCTTGGCTTTGAAATGTGGATGAGGGCCATGATGGAATATATGATCAAGGAAGCAATAGATGGGAAGTACCCATTTTGGATAAATAGATATAATGCTAGGCACATCAAGGTGAGTCATAGCCCCCTTTCAAACTATTTTATGTGTTTAACTATCGGGGTGAAAAGCATGATACGTAAATGAAAATTGCTTTTATATACATATATATATGAAATGATTGTTGATAATATGATTATGAAATGAAATTGTTTCGTATGTTCAATGTGATAAATGCTTCATGATGAGCTTGAGTTCTGTCAACCCGTTTTCTTTCGGTACACTACTATTTACTCCGAAAGTGGAGGCCTGTAGTTAGAGAGTTGCGCAACTAGGATTCGTCCACCCACCCAACGTGTAACGGTGGGATGTTTGGATGCCTTTGTGATGGCCATCATTCCCAGTCTGACCACGCGGTGTTCTAGCTACCTTAAATTTGAATGGTCGTCTCCATGGCACGATCCTATTATTATTAATACGGCACTTGATTGACAGCTTGTGCCATGAAATGAACTATATATATTGTTGGACTTGATAAAATGGTAGTAGTAGTGGCTCAAGCATTTACTCATCAAAATTATGTAAATTATGCCTTTGTGGCTAAATGAAATTGATATTGAATTATGCCTTGTGGCTAAATGAAATTGATATTAATATTGTTGATAATTGGAAATGGTTTGAACATACGGATTGGGTATCGTCCCTCATATGATATATTGAAAGACGTTGAAATTGGTGATATTGAAATGATTTTGGTAACCGAATGATTTTGGTATGATATACGATTAATCGATTTATATACTTTTTCTCTCATGATGATTTGACAAATGAGAACCTGAAATTTTACTATGGATTTTTCTAAGTCTTGATATGACATTATGATATTTGGAAACTTGATAACATGATATGAAAATTTTCTCGGTCATATGGTTTGGATATTTCGAAATGTAATAGTAAACGGTTTTCTAAGTATTAATACGGTGATATACCAAGATTTATATAAAAACCTATGCACTCACCAACTACGTTTTCGTAGTTGACACTTTTTCTTCATGCTTTTCAGGAAATAAGCTTAAGCATTGAGGATTTATATGCTTCATGATTATTTGCATTGCACTTTGGAGTCAAAGATCAAACCTTGTGATAGGCAATGGAATCCGCCTTGATCATTGTAGTTTACTATTTCATGTGCTTATTATTTGGTTCGTGGACTTAATACCCAAGTATGGTGGACACATTTGTACTTGGAAATTGGTTCACATGTTTGTACATTGTAAATTCTTTTTATCAAATAAAGCTATGGTGAATGTTATTTATAATCCTTTGTTTTGAATACTCGACTTTCTGTACATCTCATTGTTCCGTCTTAGTTGGGGTGTTACAAATCTTAGCTCCGACAGCAACAACCAAACCAATAATGTCTAAGAATACATGTCAATATACATGGTTAGTGGTGTTAATCCAAATTTAGATAAACGAAATTTATTTTTTAAAAACAAACTTTTTTAAAAAGAAAATTAGCGTACCAATGATCTGATTGTTTGATAGGGTGTGATCAATGATTTCTTCAAAAGTTTTGAAATGAAAATGGTGCATAGGACCGGAATAGTTGTCAAGAACTTTGACCAGAGTGTCAGGCTGAAAGATGATCTTATATGTATGATCCGTGTAACGCCAGGTTCCAGCGCTTCTATCAACTTGAAAATTTGCTAGCTGAATAGCCACTCCATCAGTCAAAATACTCCTAAAAGTTTCTATGCATTCACCATTTACCAAACCATGTATCCCTGCAAATAATCAAAGTTGATATATTTAAATAATTAGAATTATACTCTTAGAAATTTCATAAAAGTGTAAACAATATAATTAATACGAAACTAAAAACGAAACATATGAAAATTAACTTTATATATATATTGATTCTATTTTACCACCTTTTTTTCAACTATTTAGATTAGCCAAGGCATACAAAAGTCAATTAAAACGACAACCAAAAACAAAACATACGAAAATTAACTTCATATATATGTTGATTCTAGTTTACCTTTTTTTTTTTACTATTTAGATTAACCAAGTCATATAAAACACAATTAAAACGAAAACTAAAAACGAAACATACGAAAATTAACTTCATATATATGTTGATTATAGTTTACCCTTTTTTTTCAACTTTAGTTATATTACAAACTCAGTATATGTATCATCAAATTAAACTTAATCAATACAAAAACTTAAAACGAAACATATTAAAAATAACTCCATATAAATATGTATCATCAAACCAAACATAATCAATACAAAACTAAAAACGAAACGTATGAAAAATAACTCCATATAAATATTGATTATAGTTTACCCCTTTTTTCCAACTTTAGTTATATTTTAAATGTGCAAAGTATATAATTTGAAAAATACATACCAATTTATTAACAAAGACCATCTCGAACGTTTTGATTTTATTGGGTTATTCCACTCCAGAACCGTCCATATATGCACAACACGTAGTCGTAGATGATGGTTAACATGTGTTGGCTTTAGATCTTCAAGATGAACTAATGTGGTCTTTTTTTTTGTTGTTGAAGGAGAAGTCATAATGAACCTACAATAGATTACAAAACAATAACATAAGAATTCAATGTTGAAAAATTAGCTAAACATTATAATTAAAAATTAGCTAAACATAAAAGTTGGTAACAAAAACTTGTAAGTCGACTGTATTGAAAATTAAGAACTCAATGTTAATAAATTATAGAAAAGTTAAGAACTCAATGTTAATAAATTAAAGAAAAGTTGCGAACAAAAACCTTGTAAGTCGACTTAGGGAATTTTTTTTTTGGTTCCGTAGGTTTGTATGGGTTTATATATATATATGTAGAAAAATAATAAGAATAATAATAATAAAGTTTCTTTAAATAAAAATTAAAGGTCGGTTATACAATAAGTAATATTAGAAAAAATTGAGGATTAATGAGAAGAGAGTATTAGACTCAAGGAGGGGGATTATGGGTGCCAAGTGTACCCCCAACCCCCTCTTTTAGTTATATATATATATATATATATAGGGTAAGGTTCATTTGAGAGCTAATCACATATGAACATAGATAATTATAACTATAACTTGATAGTTCATATGTGAACGAATATGTTCACATATACCATACACATATGAACATCAAGTTATAATATAGAAGTTCTCATTGTTCTTACAATTCAAAAGGTTCTCACTTGAACCTTCCCTATATATATATAATATATATAATATATATATATATATATATATGGGGGTTAGACATTGTAAATTAAGTATTAATGGTAAAATAAATAGGGTAAGATCTTGACCCTTATATCATGGTTAAATTGATGCACGAACATTCACGAAGTAATTGATGCACAATGATTTTTATGTTACATGATGATTTTTAGTGAAGGAAAACTTATTGTTTCATTTGTTTTACTTTAATACTTGTTTTATTTTACCAAATACTTATATGTATAAAAATTAAATTTGAGGTTTTTTTCCCGACCCAGTTCGACCATGAACCGCCAACTAGCCAGGTTCAACGTCTGGTCCGGTTTGGAAAGCATTGGCAAATACACGTGTAGTATACCAATTGTAATTATTAATGATCAAGTGGATTCAATGTGGCGCAGTTTGAGTGTATCTAAATTTAAAGCTAGATAAGCTTTACATGGATCCAATTAGCTGGCACATTTAAATGGGTTGATTTATAATGAGATTGTAGATTTATCCAAATAGAGGTGTTAAAATGGTCGAGTGGATTCGTCGGTCCAGCTACCAAAGAAGATATAAAGACATTATTGAAGCAATTTTTTGTTTGGTGGTGGTCATTTTGGAAAAAAATGAACCATCTTGTCTTTAAAGGGGTGTGGTATCCATAAGCGAGTTCATCTGATTGTAACCACTTCTTTTTCTTGGATTTCCACCCACTCTCGGAAGGTGTCTATTCCTTGGCACTTATGGGCTATGAGTCCATCGTTATTGTTGTAATTGTCATTACTTTCTATCTTCGGTGTCTTGCCGAAGATGTTAATTTTATATCAATAAAAGTTTGCCGTTCAAAAAAAAAAAATGGGTGGGTTCACCCAGTTTGATTTAGAATGGATCTAGTTTGGTTGGACTACAAAAACCTACTCAACTGACAACGTTTCGAATGAAAAGTGGACATTCCAATTTCCAAGTACAAATTTTCGTTGCTCAAATTGGATCAGGTACTTCCTTTATGGGATACGTGAAGGGGGGTGATCTATACACCACTCCTTTCTGACCGTACACCACTAAATTAATTATCTTGACTTTTTTGCCCTTTTACAAACAAGTCCTTTTATTCTACATATATTTTATTTAGCTACTTTCCGTTTCCTCATTTATCCAAAATTCCAAATCCCTAATCCCTAACAATCTTTCTAACACTGCTCCCCATTTTTTCTTCGATAACATTCCATGGACACACATGTACATCTTAGTCTCTTTCTCCTTTTTTTTGTTTATAAACTATAATACATATAAAACATATGTATATTTGTGTCTTCCAATTTCTCGTTTCCTTGGTGTCCATCCATGTATCGCCATATTCATGTTTAATAAGTTTGATTCTACAATTCATTTGGTTTTTTATTCTTCTAAATGCTGGTGTTGGTAACTTCATTTAGAAACAATAAATCAATTTATTAAAAGTAGATTATATTTTTTTAAAGACCTATGGAACACCGGGATTGAAATGCTTTGATTTTTTATGATTGCAGATCGATGTATGTTTGCGTATGATGTATTATTATGTGTTTTATTAGTAAAGTTGACTAACAGTAGTTATTTCGACTTGCATTAACAAATTTAGTTCATTAACTATCTAAGAAAAACATTGTCAAAATATGATATTTTGCTTGTATTTTATAGAATCCCTCCATGGACTCATCAAGGCCTTTAATTGAAAACGAAGATCGTTATCTAACAACATCCAAATTTGAGTCGTGTGAAGCTTTGGTTAAAAGTGCCCGAGAATATTATTATACAAAAGGATATGGTGTATCTATCCGTAATTCTAAAAAAGACAAGTTTGTCACGTTGCAATGTGATTGCGGTGGTTCTTATCGAGATATTCGTGGTATTCAAGATAAAAGACAAAAGAAGGCAACAACTCGCTTGATCAGCTGTCCTTTCAGAATTATAGGTAGTAAGGGTGTAAATGGCACTTGGGTGTATAAGCCAAAAGACTTGAAACATAACCACGAACCATCTAGTGATATGTCAGGGCACCCGTCATTCCGTCAATTACCACCAGATACTGTACAGACTGTAGAAGAGATGACCAAGTCTGGAATACCCCCAAGACAGATCCTTTCTTCTTTGCGCCAACAAAACCCAGATCTCCCAGCGAAATCTAGAACCATATACAATGTTAAAAGAAAGATCAAAAGGGATAATTTGGGAAATCGGTCAGTAATTGGTGCATTATTTGAGGAGTTTGAAAAGGATGGTTTTTTGTATGATGTTTTACACGATTCAGAAGAGCATATAACCAGGTTGTTCATTGTACATCCCTCATTAATTAAGTTGGCCAAACTATTCTCTTATGCCTTTGTGATGGAGTGCACCTATAAAACAAACAGATTTAACATGCCCCTACGTGATATTGTCGGAATTTCATGTAACACCCCTACTAAGGTGGAACGATGAGATGTACAAAAAGTCGAGTATTCAAAACAAATGATTATAAATAACATTCACCATAGCTTTATTTTATAAAATAATTTTACAAATGTTCAAGCCTGTGAACCAATCCCCAAGTACAATACGTTTACCGCACTTGGATATTAAGTCCACGAAACAAATAACAAGTACATGAAATAACATACTACAATGATCAGGGCGGATTCCATTGCCCATCACAAGGTTTGATCTTTGACTCAAAAGTGCAATGCATACAATCATGCTGCATATAAATCCTCAAAGCTTATGCTAATTCCTGAAAAGCATGAAGAAAAAGTGTCAACTACGAAAACGTAGTTGGTGAGTGCATAGGTTTTATATAAATCTTTGTACATAACCATTTTAATACTTAGAAAACATATTACTATTACATTTCGAAATACCCAAACCATATGACAGACAAAACTCTCATATCATATTATCAAGTTTTCCGAATACCATAGTGTCATTTCAAAGTGTGGGAATCCATGGTAAATTACAAAGTTCTCATTTGTCAAATCATCACGAGAGAAAAATATGTCAAACGATTAACCATATATCACATCAAAACCATTCGGTCATCAAGATTTCAATATCGCCAATTTCAACAACTTTTAATATTTCATATAGGGTCCAATGCCCCAACCATATGTTCATTCCATAATAACCAAAGTATTTCCCAAATCTGTCATTAGTAACATTCACATTGATATTTTAGATGAGTTTAGCTTGAGCCATTACTAAGACCCTTTCACGTCGCAAACCAATATAATATATCCCATCGATATAACCATAAAGCACATGCTGTCAATCACGTGCGTTAACCATAATTGGGTCGTATCATGGAGACGACCAATAATAAAAAGTAGATTAGAGCACCCCTAGGTCGGCAGCCGTTGAGGGCGGCCACGTAGGCAGCCAATCAACCTGTCACCATCTTTGTGAGTGAGGGGACGAATCCTAGTTGCGCAACTCTCTAACTACAGGCCTCAATGAGTTAATAGTAGTGTAGTGGGGACTAGACTTTGACAGTACTCAAGCACATCATATAACATAGATCATATTGAACATACAACATATATTCCTTATCATAAACATCCTTTCAAAATGTCATTTCATAAAAGAAAACAATTTTATTTATCATGTTTTTCACCCCGAAAGTAAGACATATAAAAGAGTTTGAAAGGGGGCTATGACTCACCTTGATATGCCGCATATTATATTCACTTATCCAAAATGGGTACTTCCCATCAATCGCTCCATCATACATCCGTCACGTTTCTCAATAACATTTCAAAGCCAAGACTATCCCTACGATAGGACTAATACACGTATGTTCCTATCTGAATCCATCACTTAGAAATGTCACTTTCATTATGTTGCCATCAATTGTGGGATCCAAGTATATTGCTAACATGCACATCGTTTTAGTTGTAGAGATTGATGGTGTAAAAGGTTACTTTAATTACATGCGTAGTTATAAGTTGTTAGATTTTCGGTAACTTGGCTTCATTTGTGCTTTCACTTGGCATCTTAGGTTATCATATAGAAATGCCATATTAAGTTATGTTATCCTTATTCATCATTTGTTGTGTAACCGATTTTAGCGCGAATTAGCATTTGTGATATCAATATATAGCTTGGTTAACATAATTACTTATGTCTATCTCACTTAATTATCTTTGTTTTATTCTGATTACACTTATCTCATGAAATTCGTTTAATTGTTATGGGTCATTATCAATTGGGCCAAAATGTGATGGGTTTTTAAGTGACTTGGCTTAATTTAGTTATTGGTCTTAACCTTATTTGGGTTATGTGATTAATGGATCATAGTGGTTATTGGGCCAAGTGGTCCTAGTGATTTATATTCCTTATGGGTTCATTAGTTGGGCCGGGCTAGCCCATTAACTCCTTAGTGCATCTTTTAGCCCATTAAACTAATGATTAGCTTCTTTCAAAATTTTTTGTTTTTACTTCACATTTTTATGAAATGTTGGCTACTATTTTAGGGTCAAGACGAATTATTTGGACCTTCATGATTTTTACATAGAGACTTTTATGTATCTAGTATTTTTGTGAATTTTTGGTGAATTTTTAGATAATGTTTGTTGTCCTTAAAAATTATCCAAACACAAACTGTCCCGAATGGGCACTGCTTGCAACATCAGAAGTTTTATAAAAGTTCTTGATGTTCTGATTGTTCGAAAAATCCCATGATTTTATTTTAAGTTCAAGACACATTGAAATTACTTTCCACCAAGTATGACATCCTGGAATCTTATGGATTAGGAGATAAAAATTGTTAAAGTTTATAAAATACTCATACCAAATTACAGTTTTGACCAGTTTCAGTAGAAAAATCATTAATTACGTTTGGTTCAGTACGTTTGAGTAATTCCAGTTGGAGGTTAAACTTAACTCATTTATCTACAACTTTTATTTTGAAAGTTTTTCTTGAAACGAACCTCACAAGCTCAGTTTATTCGGTACAAGACAGAAGACCAATTCTGTCAGAATGTTTATTGGTTAATGCATCCCACCAATGGTGTTGGTTGCTTGTTTTAGCCTCTAAATTACCACTAACAAGATTATCACTTACTTTTGTATCTCTTAACATCAAATATACAGATTTCAAACATATTCAAGATCATTCTTCATCAATTTAAACTGAATTTATACAAGGCTTAAATCAACAAAATATAGTTCTTACAAAAATCATCTAAAATGTGAATGCATGTAACCATCTAACTATTTTAACAACAAAACTTTTATTAAATCTTTCTTGCAATAACAAAAATAAGTTTATTTATGAAAATCACAAAAAATAAGTTCCATCTATATCAACACAAATCGATTTTTTATGAAGATTCAACAACTAGTTTAAAAGCTTTCTTATGAATCACCACTTTTGGGTCTTATTTGAGTTGAATCCTAGAATCTTTCCACTAGATCTTGACATGCAATATCATGAAAGAAAAGATTCTATCAACATGCCCTCATTAAGTGTATTTTGAAGAAGAAAATAAAATAGAAACATAGTTTTTGATAAAGATCTTTTAGTACATACAAAAACAAGATAGATTAAATAAAGAGATAATGAGTTATACCCTTGATGAACTCGAAATGCAGGCTGTTTTGGACAGCCAAACCCACGACCATATGACCCCAAAATGGACTCCTTAGCTTGCTTTAACACACCCTTGAATGATCTAGCATGAACCCTTATTATTATAGTTGATTCACTTAAGATTTTTGAGCTCTAATTTGTGTTGTATGAATCGAAAATGAGAAGAAGAGAAGGAGAGAAAAATGCAGAAAATTTGAGAGGAAAAGAGATAGAGAAATGGGATGGAGTGTGTGTTGGAAGTGTGAAAGGAGTGATGGTGGAGTGAAAGGCATGAAGGGGTGTATTGGGAGTGTAAGAATAAGTGGTGTAGTTAATTTTTGATTGGGTAAACGGTTTTGGGATATAGGGGCAGGTTTTGGTTAAGGAAAAATAGAGGGGATTTTTGAATTTTAAAGGTATAATGTAAGTGTATATGTGTATGTGTATGTGTTGTAAGTATGGGTGCATGTATGGACTTTTAGGTTAACTTTTTAGTAGTCTTTTATGATATTTTGTTTGTTCATATGTATGTATATACATATGGCCGTATATGTATATGTATATATATTTTGGGTGTTTTAATTTGCTACTTAAATCATTAGTTACAATCTTGTAATTTTTTTAATAGACATAAGTATATACTTATTATTATTTAAGCTCACTTTTATGTACATATTAGTTTATAAACTTATCCTTGAGGTAGTCATTTTTATTTTCATGGCCATATACACTTTTAATTGGCTTGTGATTAAATTGTTGGACATTTTGTAAGGATTCTTGATTGTTATCTCAACTTGTGAGTCTTACCTTATTATTTATATAAGTTAACTTCTCGAATTTAAATTTTTGGTTCGTTGACATTTTGTCAAGTTCAAATAGAATTAATATATGTAGCTTGAGATTGGCTTGATTGATTATAGTTATTGGTTATGGCATTTCTAAGATAGCTAGTCATCTATGATATTTCTAAGGCATTTCACTGTACTAAAGGGCAATTATCATTATGCTTTGAATATCTAGAAGGTCAATTTTCTTAACAAACCTCTAGGGATAGATACCTAGATAATATAAGTAAGTAGTCCTAATTGGAAATTGAGGGTTGTTACATTTCATGCTTCTAACACATTTTTTTATTCAGGATTTGCATTCTTGGAAAGCGAGGATGAAGAAAGTTATACCTTGGCTCTTAAAGCGTTCAAGAATATGCTTGGACAAGGGAGTCAACTTTCGGTTATCATTTCAGATAGAGAATTGGATGGTAACAAATCTTTTATGTGTTTGGCATATCAAAAATAATGTGTTGGCTAAATGTAAGAAGCATTTTCAACATAACGAGGAGTTTGATATATTCATGGCAAGTTGGAATAATGTTGTATATTCAGTAAGAGAAGCCATGTTTGTGACAAATTGGGTTGAGTTCGAGTTGTTCTATAACCATAAGAGAGAAGCACTAGAGTACATAAAAAGCACATGGTTGCCTTAGAAAGAAAAGTTTGTTAGTGCTTGGACCGAGAAGTATTTACATTTTGGTAATCGTTCTTTTTCAAGAGCGGAAGGCGCTCATGCCAAACTCAAAAAGTATTTGGAAGTTTCTACGGGTGGTTTTAAAGAAGTGAAAGATAAAATATGTCTTGCAGTTGAGCACGAGTTTAACGAGATTAAAATAAGAGTTGCAAGTGAGAAAATTCAAATTCCTCACAATTGCGATATGCCGATTTTTAGAGATCTTTTGTCATCAGTATCTCATTTTGCATTACAGGAGATATATACGCAATATGAAAAAACGGTAACTTTTATTTAAATATATATTTTGTCATTAGTATCTTTTGTTATCAGTTCATTTTTAGATTGTTACACTATATTAGAACACTATAACCTTTATTACATGTATATTTTGAGGTACAATGACTCCTTGCACAGGTCATTTCACGGCAACTATGGGCCTTCCTCTTGCTCACAAGATCAAAGGTCATCGAGAAAGGTCACTTTTATTGGAACTTGTTCATCCACAATGGAGGATTAATTCATTGTCCCTGAATACAAAGGATGCCTTAGTTTATGACGGTTATAGCACATTTCGTAAGTTGCTTGATGAGTTGGATTCAAAGTACTAAGTGTGGCCGCTTAACAAGAAAGAATTTGCCACTTCAATAATTTTCAACCTTATTAATCAATTCGAGATACTATTTGAGCCGATGGTTCAACGACCAAAAGGAAGACCACCAAAGTCCAAAAAGAGAAGGAAAAACTTCTATGACACGAGATCCTTCAAGATTTGAGTTAGTCGAATCATCAAGAACACAGAATCCTTCTAGTTCTGCTTGTTCATTCTAAATTCGCAACTACTTGGTCAATGAGGTTAGCTATGGCCATCAGTGCTGGTCCTGAGGATTCTGATGCTCAGGGCTTCATGGTAGTTCTATGCCCATATCAAAAACTTTATTTGATATGGTAGATATATACAGTCCCAGAAGTGTAACATGATACCAAAGTATAATGTACACAAATAGTTGTAGAGGGGGGGTGAATACAACTATCATTTTTCCTTAGTTATATATTATGAAAATAGTTTTAAAGATTCAATTATATATATTTAGAGCATACTATAAAGACAAGAATCAATTAAAATAGTAAAGCAGAAAGTAAACATTCTTAGACACAGATTGCGTTTTTCAAATGTAATCCTTTATTAAGAAATGATCTATACAAAGAATTACAGGGTTGTTACGGAAACAAGATAACCTACAATATCTAAACAACCCCTGAAAATGACAAACAACAATCAATAAGTTTCTTGCTTAAGTGAAGCAGCCCAAGCTGACTCCTCACAGGTTAAGCTGTGTATAAGAGCAGAGAAACTTTTTGTGAAGAATGAATCAAAGGAATGTCACACATATGCCTTCAAGGATTGTAGCTTGTATAGGCGAAAGCTTCAGATTCTCTTGGTGTCCAAATAAGCCACGTCTTCAATTATGGTTGGACGATCAAAAGAATATAAGATTGTGCCTTCATCGTACTTGTGGTCCCAAACCAGTAGCACGATATTTTTGATCGTCCAATGAGAGTATGGACACGCATATGTAAATAGACCACCAACCTAGATTTAAGGAATCTTCCTTATCACGACATACAACATTACTCAGCAAATCCAGGTTGTTATCTTCACTGGATTGTCAGACACAAATTGCTTGTTTGTCAAGAGCAAATCTGTCTAAGTGTTCTCCAAGCTGACTGCAATCCCAAGCTGACTTCCACTATCAGCTTGATCTTCTATCTTCAATCCTCCTCTTCGACTTGGATTGAATGCTATTCCCATTTGATGCAGCTTGAACAACACAGCTTCCATAAATTAAACAATTACAGAGTACGAAGCTTTATTCTGGGTCGCAAGCTGTGTCAGCTTTGACATACCCAGATTACAATACAAGAACCAAAATAAATTACAAGTGTTTACCAGATTTGTCATCATTAAATTTACATCCTTCATTGGGACTCAACAATCTCCCCCTATTTGATGATGACAAAACCTTACACACTTTTCTAACTATCAGCTTACAAAGAATCAAAGTAAAATATTGCTAACAGATTTTGACCCTTTGAATCTTTTTGGGTTCTTTTTGATCAGACAAGAAATTGTCACAAGAAAACTGATTGAATATAAAAATTGAGAATTACAAAGGGAAAAAAATACTAAGATATCTTTCATACATTCAACTTCCTAAGTAATCTATAGTCTCTTGTTTCACTTCAAATGAAGGGGCCACTGTTACATCAACCTTTCTATCTAGACCTTCTTGAATCAGAAACTGCTCATACCCATTTCCATCCTCACTAAAGTTCACACACATTCTATATAATGTAAAAAGTTGCAAAGTGGGTACCTTTTTGATCTCAGCAGTTCTGAAGAAGACTAGTTGCCCTCTTGCATTTACAAAGTACATCCCATGCTCAGGTTCAGTGATGTGCAATCCACACTTAGCATTTTCAACATTTGAGGGGAGATACAGATTTAAGTGGCTTAGAAGACTGTCTACAACCTCAGGTGCAAACTGCTCACGAAATTCTGAAGGGTTCAAATTCTTTATGAAATCTGTGTGATCACCTTCAGGACTATCAAGCTTGACATGTTTTGTTCTCCTTCTTTTCAGAGGTTCTTCAAACTCTTCTTCATCTTCCACATCAAAATATCTGGGTTTTGGAAGGCCTGAGACATTAATCTTGTTTTTAGCAACTATGTTCAATTTCTTCTCAAGAGCTTCCAAAACTGTCTCTCTATGAATACTAGGTTGTTGGTAATTGATATCATGAAGCTCAACCCACTCAGTATATCCCAGATCAAATAACTTGTTCAGATCATAGGATTCCCAAGTATTTTCATACCCTTCTCTAGTAAGCCTTATGCAAGGTGTGGATTGATTTTTATTTCTTTTAAGCAGAACCTGAAGGATGGTCTGTGGATGTCTTCTATAATTCATTCTTTCTTGGACTTTCTTGATATCCACAGCCTCCCATCCAACATGAGCTTTTACACTCTCCCTAACATCTTTAATCTTCTGAGATGGTTTAGAGTGAACTGCCATTTTCTTCTTTCCTTTTGCAGCTGCTGCAGCCTTTCTCTTTGATCCCACAACTGGCAATTTTTCTTCAGCTTCTTTGTTGAGTGTTTCTTGAAGGACTTTGGCCACTTCAGGATCATATTCAACAGCTGCTAGCTTCATTCTTTCCATTCTGACTTCCACAATCATTTTGTAAGCTGCCTTGATAGATATATTCATCTCTTGAGCCATTTGTACTGCAAACTCCTTATCTTTTTCTTCTTGAGTCAGGACCTTCACACAACTTGAGCCTTCACCAGACACTCTTTTCTTTACCATGTATTGACTCAAGGTGGTGTTGTCTTCACTGGAAGTAGAGTTAGCACTTGCAATATGTTTTGATGCGGGGTCAGCTTGCATAGGCACAGATTGGGAAGACTTTCCTTTTTCCACAACAGATTCCTCCCTTATCTCTCCAATATCTTTCATTTCAACATCAGTTACCTCCCCCTCAGCCTTCTTCACTCCTTCCTCAACAACTTCTTCAAACCTTATGCCACCAGACTCAGATTCTGGTATTTTTATCCCCTTAGCTTCCTCAGAAAAATTTGAGGTTAAGCCATATACAACTATCCTTCTATCATTTGCCTCTCTTTCTCTTCTAGCCTTGGCATACCTTTCATCCAACTTCTTTAAGTAAGCCTCAGTTTCTTTCTCTACAACCATTCTTTCTTGTTCAATTTCAGCTTCCATTCTTTCACTTCTTTTATTTTTCTTCTCCCCTTTTTGTCATCATCAGTTGAAGGAAATGAGCTTACTGGAGTAGCAAAGATTCCACTGAGTCTTGAATTTATCATGTCAATTCTGAAGTTGTTGGCAGCCCAAGATCTGTTAAGATCAATGAAGTCATTATGAAGATTGACCATGTTGGATTTTACATCTTTTGAGATATCCACTAGCTCATTCTTGAACTCAGCTTGGGATTTGTTGGCAATTTTGAGCTCAACGGATACTTCTCTGGTGAATTTTGTTGCATTTTTCTCAAGCTGACCCAGAGTGATCTTACTTATCTCATTTTGTTCATTAATAGCCTTTGTAACACCATTAAGAGACTTTGTCAGCTTGCTCTGGCTCTTCTCCATACTTTCTAGTACCTTTATCACTCTTTCTTCAATCTGAATGTGATGTTGACACAGCTTCTCCATTCTTTTTCCCGTCAATACCTGATCTTTTTGGATCTTTGCCAAGCCTTCAACCAACTTTTAATTCTCAACCTTAGAGGTTGACATGAATTCAGTGAGCTGATTTACCAAATCTGAAAATGAGATATTGGCAGCCTGGGAAGAACTTGCAGTTGGTTTTTCAACCCCTGTCTCCTTAGGAGGCAGACTGCAATCCTTAAGAATAGGGTCAATTGGCTTATTTAGAATGGGGTGGAGTTGAGGAGAATTTTGGCTAATTTTCTCATGAGAGTGAGTCTCATGAGCAGATTTGTCAGAAGTGACAATGTGTAGATCAATCTGAGGAGAATTAACCTGTAATTCAGATTGATGGCTAGTAGGAATTTGTTGATCTTGATGTTGATCAACACCTCCACTGGCATCTTCCATCAGAACATCCCTTGAGGATGGATGGGCATGCACATCATCGAATGAAGAATCACCTCCGAAGATAGTGATTAGATTCTCATCAGAGTCGAGAGGACACCTGATGGTTTCCAAGGTTGCACCTGGAGCTGGCATGGCCTCCCTAAAGCGAGCCATGGGACTTACAGAACCCATTTGTCCAAGGACAGAGGCAGACACAGATTCTGCAAGTGTAATGATGTTGTGTGAATCAGATTGCCCCTTAACCAAGGTGTGTTGTGTCACCAAGGTATCCTTGGGGAGAGTAATTGAGGCCTGTATCTCATCTTGTGATCTAGATGAGACATTGGCAACCTGTGCAGACTCAGAGTGTAAAAATAGAATATTCTGACCAGCTTGGGAAATGGCAACAGTGTCACCTTGGCGTTCGATACTACCACTCTTTGGCTGATCATCCTCAAAAATGATGTGCAAAGACTCTGACTCTTGTTGGATCTGGGCAGGATCCTCTGTTGTCCCTTTAATGATATCACCAACCTTTTGGGAGGCTGATGATGGTGAAATGGGTGGACTCACAGTATGACCTTGAGAGGAGGTCTTTCTTTCAATGTCTTCCCCCTGTTTGGAGGGTTGGACAGAAGCAGTTGTTCCCTTTTTCTTGTCCACACTCTTTTGGGAGAGTGCAGATGGGTGTGGTGAATTCGGCTGATCAGCTTTGGTGATTGGGTCAGCTTCGGAACGTTTCTTAGCTTCCAAAACACCATGGGGGACCTTGAGTCTGATGATTGTTGCATTGTCAACCCCAGAAGCTGATCCAGATCTCTTTGAGTGTTTCTTTCTAGCACTGGCAGACACTAAGTCCTCAACATTGTGTCTTTTAGATTTGGATTTAGAAATGGTGGATGAGGGTGTGGCTAGAGTGGCTGATGATGCGGCCAACTCTTCACCCTCGGAAGAAGAAGAAGTAGATTTGTAAGAGTTTGAGGGTTAAGAGATTGAGTACCTTGACTCTCCTGATTGGCAGATTGAGTGTCAGACTCAGATCGCGTCGAAGGAGAGGCAGCTTCCTCAAGTGCTTGTTGTTTCCTCTCTCTTTGCCTGCGAAAATCAAGGTAAATCTGCATTGCTCGGGTTAAACCCTGCGCAGTCACCTTGGGACTATTAAAGATATTAGTGTTTATGGCCTTACATTCAACAGTTAGGCCAGTTGCCAAACTAAAATCATCATCAAGAATTGCTTCTATGATGAGTGCAAGAATCCTTCCATAGTGTATGGTAGAGGTCTTGTTGTTGACTCGGACCACTAAGTCTTTAAACAGAATTTCAGCATAATCTACTCTGGTCATAGTGACCATAGAATGAAAAATTTATAATTCAAGCACATTAGGCTGATCAAAGTTGCCAGCTTTCATTTGTAAAGTTTTAATAATAGTACTTAAAAGATAATTCCAGATCCCAGTTAAATATTTCAATTTTATAATAGAAGCCAAAGGACCAGAATAGTCACAGATTTGTAAAATGTTTTTAGCTTCAGTGTGGGATACAACACTGGCATAATTATCTTCATCCATATAATCAAGTTCGAAAGCTGACATAAGCCTTTTCTCAGTAATGATTACCTGTTTCTTACCGTTGAGAATGGTGCCTCGAATCATAACTTCTTCTTTCTTAGTTTTTCCCACCACACAGCTTGCCCAGAATTCACAGAGCATCTCCTGATACACCACGTTTGGCTTCTCAATCAATAGCTTGCCAAGTGGATGATGCCATAAGAAGGCAACAATTTCATCATAGCCCTTAGCCCAAGAGGGTAGATGAATATTGCCAGAGACAAGATTGACAATCTTGATTTTACTTGTGTCAAAATCAGTCGGGTTAACAACTACATTTGACCCTACAACGTATCGAGGAAGCTTAGCTGCGCTTGTCGGAGCTGGGTGTTGAAACCCAGATTCAGATGAAGAATCATTATTATTATTGTTACTAGCAGATTGCGATGAAGAAGATGAAGCCATTTAAGATAAAGAAATAAGATAAGACAGAAAAGGATTAAACAACAAAATAATTTGATGGAACATGACACATATTAGGTGAAAATAAGAAATTTGATTTTATGAACAGAAAAAGCAATTGAATTGGGTTTTAGGTTATAATGAGTATTTATATATTCGGAAAAAATAAATAAATATTTAAAATAACCATTTGGAGGGAAGAGAGAGAGAAAAGATTTGATTGGACGAAACAACTAGTGGGGGTGAATATTTACAGAAATATACCGTTACCACCACACATGTCGCATACCAATTGAACAGAAAATCGATAAATAAGTAAACCAAATATTCTAATCAAAATAATAAAACGCACTAAGATATTTAATAATAAAAATAACCACTAAGCTGGGTCAGACTCAGCTTGCTTAGTTTTACTTGATTTTCACCAAGTAAAAGAGAGTAGTCTGGGTTGACACAGCTTACCCTCAGAAATTTGAAATTCTTTAAGGGGTTAGATTTATTATTACTTAGTTCACTGCCTCTTACATAATTAGCATACCAAGCTTACTTATAAGATAATTGAACCTGTTTTCATCCAATGGCTTTGTGAATAAGTCTGCAAGCTGATCATCAGTTGGAATAAAATGCAGTTCAACATCTTCTTTCATCACATGATCTCTGATAAAGTGATATCTGATATCAATGTGCTTAGTCCTAGAATGGAGCACAGGATTGTTTGAGATTGCTATGGCACTTGTATTGTCACAAAAGATTGGAGTCTTTGATGAAGTGACACCATAGTCTTGCAATTGAAATTGCATCCACAAAACATGTGAACAACAACTTCCTGCAGCAACATACTCAGCTTCTGCAGTGGAAATGGAAACTGAATGCTGCTTCTTGCTAGACCAGCTTACAAGTCTGTTGCCAAACAATTGACAAGCTCTTGAAGTGCTTTTTCTATCAATCTTACAACCTGCAAAGTCAGAATCTGAATAGCCAGTTAGATCAAATCCAGAGTCTTTGGGATACCAAAGACCCAGATTGGGACTACCTTTAAGGTATCTAAAGATTCTCTTCACAGCCTTAAGATGTGATTCTTTAGGATTAGCCTGATATCTTGCACAAAGACATGTAGCAAACATAATATCTGGTCTACTAGCAGTCAAATAAAGTAATGAACCTACCATACCCCTATAAGCTGTGACATCAGTAGGTTAACCACTTTTGTCCTCACTCAGCTTATCACCAGTTCCCATTGGAGTTTTCATAGGTGAGCAATCACTGAAACCAAATTTACTTAGCAAAGCTTTAACATATTTACCTTGATTTATGAAAATACCTTGTTTGGTCTGTTTTACTTGTAAACCAAGAAAATAGTTAAGTTCCCCCATCATGCTCATTTCATACTTTTTAGACATTAAATCAGAAAACTTTTTGCAAAGTCTTTCACTGCTAGAACCAAATATGATATCATCTACATAAATTTGTACAAGTAGAATTTTACCTTTATATTTTCTCACAAATAAAGTCTTGTCAACATTACCTCTTTTGAACATGTTTTCAAGCATAAATTTGGACAAAGTATCATACCATGCTCTTGGAGCCTGTTTGAGACCATAGAGGGCCTTGTCAAGCTTAAAGACATGGTTAGGAAACTTTGAGCTTTCAAAACCAGGAGGTTGTTCAACATAGACTTCTTCTTCTAGTTTCCCATTCAGAAATGCACTCTTCACATCCATTTGATACACCTTAAAACCTTTGTAAGCAGAATAAGCCCAGAACATCCTGATGGCTTCCAATCTGGCCACAGGAGCAAAGGTTTCATCATAATCAATTCCATCTTCCTGTCTATATCCAAGAGCAACCAATCTAGCTTTGTTTCTGGTCACTACTCCTCTATCATCCATTTTGTTTCTGTAGACCCACTTGGTTCCAATTATAGTCTTAAAGTGATGAGGTCTTGGAACCAATTTCCAAACCTTGTTTCTCTCAAACTGTGTTAGTTCATCTTACTTTGCATGTACCCAAGAGGGATCTGACAGAGCTTCAGCAACATCAGTTGGCTCCACTTTACTAACAAAATTGACAAACATGCAAAAATTGCCCGTTGCCTTTCTTCTAGTCTTCACACCAGATAGAGAATCACTAATGATTTGATTTATGGGATGACTCTTTGTCCATTTGATTACACGTTGAGCAAAGTTGCTTTCTTGAACAATGGGCTGATTCAGATTAGAAGGACTAGCTTGATCAGCTTGAGGAAATTGTTGATCAGCTTGTCCCAAAACAGGATCTGAGTCAGCTTGGGAGTCATTTAATGGATTTAGAGGAGGATCAGCTTGCTCACATTCAAAGAATGGTAACTCTTCTTCTTCTATTTGCTCCCCCTGAGTTTGAGCATTAATTTCTTCAACAGGTGGATTAGAGGGAGGCTCATTCTCAGGAACAGCCAGTTCTTCTAAGTTAATTTCATCATCTTCAGAATGAACATTAACTGACTTAGAGCAACCTTCATCAATATTCACATTTACAGAGTTTTCAATAGTTCTTGTTCTCTTATTGTATACTCTGTAAGCCTTCATCTGAGTAGCATATCCAAGTAGAATGCCTTCATCTGCTTTTTCTTCAAACTTGCCAAGATGGTCTTTCTGATTCAGAATGTAACAAGGACTGCCAAACATTCTTAGGAAACCAATTTCTGGTTTTCTCCCCCTGAGAAGTTCATATGCAGTTTTCTAGTGTCTTTTCACAATAAGAGATCTATTTTCAATGAAGCAGGCTGTGTGAATAGCTTCAGCCCAAAAATGAGGCTTGACATTGTTTTGTGCCATCATAGGTCTGGCAGCTTCAATCACGGTTCTGTTTCTTCTTTCTACAACTCCATTTTGTTGGGGAGTTGTTGCTACTGAGTACACTTGTGAAATACCTTTCTCACTGCAGAATGAGTTGAGAGTGGCATTCTTGAATTCAGTGCCATTGTCACTCCTCAACTGCCTAACAGGCCTTTTGTATAGTATTTCAGCTTGCTTGATGAAATGAATAATACTATCAGCTGCATCACTCTTATGCTTCAAAAAGAAAACCTATGTATATCTTGAATATTCATCAACAATGACCAAAGTATACCTCATTCCATTAAATGAAGGAGTACTTATTGGTCCAAACAGATCCATGTGCAGCAAATGTAAACAACTGTCAATGGTTGAACATGTTTTTGACTTAAAGGAAGCTTTGTGTTGCTTACCCTTTTCACAAGGACCACACAGCTTGTCCTTCTCATATTTTATCACTTGCAGACCAGACACCAACTCTTTCTTACACAGCTTGTTGATGTCTTTGAAATTCATATGAGACAGCCTCTTATGCCACAACCAATTCAACTCATCTTGATTCTTTTACATGAAACATACTTCTCTTGTCACAGTTGCACTTCTCATATCAAAAGAGTACAAGGAATCATCTCTCTCGGCAATTAACACCACATTACCTTCCAAATCCAGAACAATGCCCTTATCAGCTCGGAATCTTACTTCATAGCCAGCATCACACAATTGACCCACACTTATCAGATTGTGCTTCAATCCATTCACATAAGACACTCTTCTAAAAGTAAGGGGACCATTTGACAAAATACCAAATCCTTTAGTTCTTCCTTGGGAATCATCTCCAAATGTAAAACTAGGACCAGCGCTTGTCCTAAAGCTACATAGCAGGGACTTACATCCGGTCATATGCTTGGAATACCCACTGTCCAAGTACCAGGTATGTGCATCGTGATAGCCCTGCATTTTGCAATAAGAGATTAGTTCAATCTGGGAACCCATCCAGAGATGGGTTTACCAGAGCTGACCATTGGGTCTGACTCAGATTTGGTGCTTGAACTAACATTCTTATCACATTTTGAAACCCACTGTTGCCTAATCTGACCCTTCCCATATTTGAAATTCTTTTTAGCAACAATAAGAGTTTCCTTTTTAACAAAACCTTTTCCAATACCAGATTTCTTTGATTCAGACCTTAATTTGCTTTAATCAACAATTTTTGGATCAGACACTTCAGCCAGTAAACTATTATCATTTGAAATCTCACCTTTTTTGGACTCAACATACTTGACAATTATTTTGTCAGAGTCAGACTCGAGGTGGTTTGAATTGGACACAGATTTTGTTGGTAAGACATTTCCTTTTGAATCAGACTTCTCATTTTTTAAAACTTTGTTCTTCCCTTTTGGAATGCTATGATCTCTAACTTTTCTTTTATTTTTCTTTGACACAACATTGTTTGTTTTTGACTTTGAAGTTGACAAAGATTTAGTAATTCTTAACTTTGATAAATCAAGAGTTTCCTCAAGTTTTAGTTCAATTACCTTATCTAATTCAGACACAACTTCCGCAATGGTTTGACCAATAACATCAGGATCTTTAAAACCAATGCCAGACTTCTGAACCAATCTGATTGGTTGAGAACTCTTTCCTTTGGTTTGAACCTTAGGAGGAGAAGGAGGCTGATAACAAGGTTCCATGGCACAAACTTCATTGATAGCAATAGCTCTATCATAGTCACCATCAAAAACAGCTTGTACTCGATGAGGAACTTGAATGTTAACACACTTTGCAGCTCTTTTAGAACCAATACACCATGACTCAGTTATCTATTTGATTTTCAAAAACTTCTCTTCTGACATTTTAGCTTCAGTGACCAAAATTGAGTTTAGTTGTTTTTGATTTTTAATTTCAGATTCTAACTTTTCAATGGTGAAATTCTTTAAGTCTAGTTCTTGTTTCAACATAGAAATTTCTTTCTTATGTTCTTGATTAAAATGTTTTTGCAAAAGTACCTCATCACCAAGTCTATTTAACCTTGACAGCTTATCTTCATTACTCAGATTGGAAAAGATATTTACCTCAGGTGGAGTAATCTGACTGGTTGAAGCTTTGTGAGCTGACTCAGATTGCTCTTGCAATCTTGTGAGATCTTCAGCAAACTTCTCTTTGGCCATAAGACACTTCTCATTTGTGTACTCTTCATCTTCTGAAGAAGTATCACTTTCAGCCCAATCTTTGGCTATCAGACTCTTCTCATCTTTCTCAGCATTCTTACTCAGTTCAGCAACTTGTGCTTTGAGAGCTTTGTATTTTGTCTTGAGCTTGGAGTATTTTTCATTTCTTCCACCTTTGGATGACCCAGCTTGCACAGACTCCTTAGATCTACAATCACCAGCCATATGTCCAATCTTACCACACTTGTAGCAAGTGACTTTGGACATATCAAATGGTTTCTTGGTGTTATCAGCTTGTCCACTTTTACCTTTTCCTTTAAACTTTCCAAAGGATCTCCTTCTTATCCTATCAGCCAACATAGCCATTTCATTGGCTAACTCATCACCACCGGATTCTTCAACTTCAGATTCAGAACAAACAGATTCAATGTTAGAAATCACAGAACACGATTCATTGATACAGGGAATGATCTCATTGGATATTGAACTAGGGTGTTCAGTCATGGATGCAACAAGTGCAGTAGGAGGCTGACTATAAGAAGCTTTTCAGCCTCTAAACATTCTTGATTATGGAGTAAACCAAAAAGTCCGGGAAATCAAGATCATGATACACATAACTTAGTTTTACAGAAGAAATATAATTGTTCCACTTTGGTGGTAATGAATCTAAAAACTTGCTTTTCAAAACTTCATTTTTCTTGGTAATACCAACAGCAGCTAGATCATTAACCAAAGCATTAAAACGGGTATGAGTGTCTGTTAAGGACTCATTCCTCAAAGAGAAGAATCTTTCATACCTCCTTGTTAAGGTGGTAATGGTAGATTCCATGGAGGTAGAGCAACCTTTAAACATGACAGTCAAAGTACCCCACATCTTTTTAGCAGTAGAACACATTTTAATAGAATGATAAATGTTCTTTGGCACAGCTTGGACAATGAAGTTACGTGCCCTCACATCCAAGTTTGTAAGTCTCCTATCCTCATCCCCCCAATCTGCCATATCTTTGACAATGGTTTTAACTGTGGTAGGGATGGTTGGATGACCATCCCTTACCACTGCATCTACAACAAGAGTCTGTGTAGGTACATAAGGACCATCAGTCAAGATATCAGGCATATTGAGGTCAATGGATTCAAGGAACAAAGACATACGACATTTCCACCCACTGAAATCATCTTTATCAAACATAGGTGGTCGGGTTGATGAACCATTATCAACATAAGATGACATTATGTTTTACTTAAAGGAAAATAAGCAAGGATCAAGTCAAGTTAATTCTTAACCTGCCTCTGATGCCACTTATACGGTCCCAGAAGTGTAACAGAATACCAAAGTATAATGTACACAAATAGTTGTACAGGGGGTGAATACAACTATCGTTTTTCCTTAGTTATATATTATGAAAATAGTTTTAAAGATTCAATTATATATATTTAGAGCATACTATAAAGACAAGAATCAATTAAAATAGTAAAGCAGAAAGTAAACATTCTTAGACACAGATTGCGTATACAAAGAATTACAGGGTTGTTGCGGAAACAAGATAACCTACAATATCTAAACAACCCCTGAAAATGACAAACAACAATCAATAAGTTTCTTGCTTAAGTGAAGCAGCCCAAGCTAACTCCTCACAGGTTAAGCTGTGTATAAGAGCAGAGAAACTTTTTGTGAAGAATGAATCAAAGGAATGTCACACATATGCCTTCAAGGATTGTAGCTTGTATAGGCGAAAGCTTCAGATTCTCTTGGTGTCCAAATAAGCCACGTCTTCAATTATGGTTGGACGATCAAAAGAATATAAGATTGTGCCTTCATTGTATTTGTGGTCCCAAACCAGTAGCACGATATTTTTGATCGTCCAATGAGAGTATGGACACGCATATGTAAATAGACCACCAACCTAGATTTAAGGAATCTTCCTTATCACGTCATACAACATTACTCAGGAAATCCAGGTTGTTATCTTCACTTGATTGTCAGACACAGATTGCTCGTTTGTCAAGAGCAAATCTGTCTAAGTGTTCTCCAAGCTGACTGCAATCCCAAGCTGACTTCCACTATCAGCTTGATCTTCTATCTTCAATCCTCCACTTCGACTTGGATTGAATGCTATTCCCATTTGATGCAGCTTGAACAACACAGCTTCCATAAATTAAACAATTACAGAGTATGAAGCTTTATTCTGGGTCGCAAGCTGTGTCAGCTTTGACATACCCAGATTACAATACAAGAACCAAAATAAATTACAAGTGTTTACCTACCGATTTGTCATCATTAAATTTACATCCTTCATTGGGACTCAACACGAATCATCAAGAACACAGAATCCTTCTAGTTCTGCTTGGTCATTCTAAATTCGCAACGACTTGGTCAATGAGGTTAGCTATGGCCAATAGGCCATAATGACAACATCTCATATGATTTTGGTATATATCATTATGTTTCAAGTGACATTGGACAGTAACCTTTGGTGTCTAAAGATCAAAGTAGGTTATTATGCACGTAGATGGTATGAGTTTTCTAGTTTCCTAGCAATAATCAGACTATGTTTTTCATTTATTTACTTTTAAGACTTATCCATTGAAGTTAGATTTTTTGGTGACTTTTGTCTTGGTTACTAGTTTATAATTTATGTTTGTCATTATCATCTTTATTTTTTCTTTTGTTGTTACGCATGTTGCAATTCGAATTTTTTGTTATTCATGCACACAGCAAACCTGATGTAATGTTTGTATTACGGTGTATTATATATTGGTAGTGAAGTCGACCTTATTCAAGGGAAATGTGAGAAAAACCCTCAAATATATAAATGGTTAAAGTTAAAGGACTAGTTTATAAAAGGGCAAAAAAGTCAAGATAATTAATTTAATGGTGTACGGTCAAAAGGGAGTGGTGTACAGATCACCTCCCATATGTAAAAACCCATTATTTTACTTCTTTTTCATGATTTCATCACATTTTATTGGAATCTTGCAATATTAGTTTTAACGGTGAAACAAATTTGTCATTTTCTTTTTAATCAAATATTAATAAGGCCCTTGCTTATAAGGAGGAAGTCCTCCAGACTTTTTCACTGTTACATCAACATCACATCACTCAGGACTCCCCTGGTCAATAAGGCCTCTCCCAAAGGGGTCGTCGACTGCCTCTTCCATGACCCGTCGACGAGGATGCTATTGGTATGGCTCCGTCGACCGCCTTCTTCGTCCCACGGTTTCGTTGCATCGAAGAGTATAGACAAGGAGGAGCGTGACCGTTGGTTTAGTTTTGTATTTTTTTTTCTTTCAAACGGCTACTTATAAAAAAAAAGAAAAAAAAAACCTCCACTATAAAAACCAACTTCTATTCAACAATTTTCATCTCATTCACTTCTTCTCACTCATAACAATTTATACAAAACAATACACACTCTATACATTTTCACTAAATGTGTCACGAGTTCCGACGAAGATTCAGTTTCATACATTCGTAAGGATACAATAGATCCCGAAATGTTAAACACTTTCGTTACTTTCCTAAAAGATGAAGAAGAAGAAGAAGAAGAAGAAGAAGAAGGAGCAGAGAGCTCGAGAATGGCAAACATACCTGTGTAATCCCCCCACGATGGTTTAACTCAAGTGTGTAGAATAACAAGTAAAGTATGCACTAGAATTGCACTAGTATTACTTTAAATGTAAATGCAAGAATATAAATAAAGTGGTACAATACTTAAAGCAATAAATAAGTAAATATGTAAATGGTGGAACACAATGTAATTTTCAAGTGTATTTTATTTATTGATGTTAAATAAAATACAAGATTGTTGTGGAACCAAGATAATACAAATGTAAGCATCTTAACAACCTATTAATTACAAGTGATCTATATTTTCTAAATAATCTCCTTGATCGAAATACTTAAATTTGTGAAGCATAACTGTTTAGATCGAGATTATTTAGACAAATTCACCGAATTGCAAAAAGTAATTTGGACGAGGAAAATGACTTGGTATTTATAGGCAAAAAGAATTAATATTTAATTCTTTTTGTCGTACAGATAAAGTTCCATGCATTTAAGGATATAATATTTACTCCTTAAATGGATTGATTAATGTACATGAATAAAGTCACATTAATGTGACTTGTTGTAATTTAACCAACCACCTTTATACGCGTGTAAAAACTTTTAACAAAGGATAAATGGATTGCCCGGATAAAAACATGTAAAGGTAAACAAGTTAATTCCTCGTAATCAGTGTTCAAATTTGTAAGATCTAGAACACTGACAAAGCTCCAGCCAAGAGATCTAGTAAGATAGTCAGTGGGCCCCGCCATTTGTCAGCCTTTTTTCTTCAAACTTCAGTCTTCGACTTTAGTGAGAATGTCTTCACTTGGATGATCTTGACTGGAGTGAAGTCCAGTGAGCTAATTAGGTGGAAACCAGATTTCTTGTACAAGTAAACAGCTCACTAGTCTTTTATTATTTCTGGACAAATATTTAGTAGAGCTCCAGTCTTCAAGTCTGGAGCAAAGTCCAGTAAAACTGGACTTAACAATACCAAGAATACCAAGATGAACCATACCTGGAAACCATGCGGAAGCCGCGACACGTTTATATAATCATTACTTTGTCCCGCAACCCGTTTACCCTGCCGATTATTTTCGAAGGTGTTTTCGAATGCCCAAAGAAATGTTTCTTCGTATAGTGAAAGATATACATTCCTTTAACGCCACACAACGATTACCAAAACACTTTGCATACTTCCATAACGCTCCAACCAACGTTGTGGGTCGCTCGACGTTAAATATTTTTCAAAAATGTACTTCTGTTTCGGTTCTAGCAAGGTGTTTTTTCTCTGATCATTTTATTCCGATACTAAGTTCAGCTTGCTTTTTTGGATTTCCGTTGAGTCTCTTTCTATTTCAAGCATTAAAAAGCTGAAAAGGTAGGTATGAAGATCTTAAAGGATAGATAGATCTAGTTCTTCTTCGTCTATCTCGAAATTAAAAATCTCTAAAATTAGATACCAAAACGTCGTCGTTTTAGCCGGAGGGAGATACTGAGGATATTCAAGGTGAGGTGAGAGTTTCATAGGCCAGATCTGGACCATTTAAGAATAGTTCGTCGATAGATGACATAGATCCAGATAGCGGAGGTCCAGAGGTTAGCTCGAACACGAACAGACTGCCGACGGTTTCTAAATTAGTCGAAGAAATCTAGAAGAAACCACCTCCAACACCGCCGCTGCCGTTGGTGTTGGAGTAATCCGGAAATAAATGAGAGTTTATTTATAGAAAGTAAAAGTTTTAAAGATCACTACTATTTTTGTAAACTGGTTGAAAGATCCTTTATATTTTATGTAGTTATAAAGTATGTCACGTCATTAAAAAATGTCACGTAATCAAAAAATGTCCATGTCATCATGTACGCGTGTCAAATGTTATTATTTTCGGGAATAAATGAAAGTTCATTTCTTAAAAGTAAAAAAGTTAAAGATTATTGCAATTTTCGTGAATTGATCAAAAGATGTTTTCTATTTTCTTCAATTATCCCTTTATTAAAATACTTAAAGACATTACAATATTAAAAGGCAATACATAATTCAAAATGCTAAAACACACTTAATTAACATACTAAAACACACTTCATAATTCAAAACAATTAAGAAGAACCCATGATAAGCTCCCTGAAGCAGTGCTCGTATCTAAAGGCCCTCCCATGCTCCTGGTAAAGCTAATGTGCCGTTGCATAAAGCAACTCATCAGAGCCAGGCCTCTGCTGCGCATTCAAATACGATCAGATTGCCTCAAATCGCTTACATTCCTTCCGAATTCGTGAAGTGACTTACTAGTTGATGTTTGCTCCGTGGAAATTCAGTCGTGTCCCTATTGAACATGTATGATTAGTTTTATATTCATAAGATATTCATAAGATATTTATTGTATGATTAGATAAATACAGGGACTACTCTTGGAGTTGTGAAGTACAAAGGACTCAAGATGGAAGAAGATTAAAGACAAGGACTGAAGGTTAAGTCGGTGATATCTACAAGGGGGTGGTATGCATCTTTTTAGAAGACTAATATTTATATACACACAAAACGTGTGTATATTTGCAATTCATTCAGTCATTCATAATTTTTTATACATTCTTTGTATTGTTCCTCTCCAGATTAGAATTCATATAATTGATCATATATCATCTAGATATTTGATCTATTTTGTTCCTGTAATCAATCAATTCATATAATAATAATAATAATAATAATAATAATAATAATCATATCTCTATATCTTGTTCTCTTTATCATTAAGGTTTGATTTCTGTTTTATATAAATCTTCAAAATCATAATAATAAAGTTCTTATGGTATCAGAGCCAGGTTCTCTGATAACTGATTAATTTTAAGTAGGTTTCGATCTAAAATCGATTATAGTTGAGATTAATTTGTTTGTTGAGATTAATCGAAAAAAAGTTAGGGTTTCGTTTTCTGGGATTGTTGATAAATTTTTGGGATTCTGCTTCAGATCTTCAATTCGTTGATTGTGTTTCCTAGATTAGGGTTTCTGAACCCTAATTCGTTTACTACAAATTCTGCTGCTAATTAGGTTACATCTTATCCTACCTAATTTTGGTAAAATCAGGACATTTTTTTTTATTTGGTTATCTGATCAATCTGCCATCAGTTTTTATTGCCAGATCTTGATTATCGGTAGTATTCTTTTTATCTTAATTTCATTGATCCTTGACCTATCACTTGAGTGATTAGGAATCCTGGTTAGACTTTGTTATTGAGATTTGCTGCTTAATTAAGATCTTGTGTGATTATTAATGACTGGAGGTTGTGATTTAGGTAGTGGTAGTAAATCTGTTGCTAGTAGTATTGTTTTTGGTGATGAATTGTTCTTGCATCCTACTGATTCTAGTATTACTTCTTTTGTTACACATAAATTGAAAGGAACTGAAAATTATTCTGTATGGAGCTGTGCTATGAATATTGCTTTACAAGCTAAAAATAAAGTAGGATTTATTGATGGTTCTTGTAAGAGATCTACTTCTGATGCTTCTTTAGCTAGGCAATGGGATATGTGTAATTCTGTGGTACTTTCATGGATTTTAGGTTCAATTTCTGAAGAATTATATCTAGGCCAAATTTTTTCTACTAATGCTACTGAAGTTTCGAAAGAATTACAAGAAACTTATGATAAAATTAATGGTTCTGAAACTTTTAACTTGTATCAACAGATTAATTGTTTAAAACAGAATGGTGCTTCTTTGTCAGATTACTATCATAAATTGAATGCTTATTGGAAACAGTTCGATGCAATTACTAAACTGCCTGCATGTACTTGTGATGCTCAAAAATCATTTAAAACTCATAATGATCTAATTAAGTTGATGCAGTTTCTTATTGGTCTAGATGAGTCTTGTCAACTTGTTAGAAGTTCTTTACTTACTAGGGATCCCTTACCTGACGTGAAAACTGCTTTTTCTGTTGTATCTAGAGAAGAATCTAATACTCATGCTTCAGGATCTGCTAGTATTTCTAAATCTCAAACTGCTACATTCAATGCTAAAACTCAAAATGTGAATTCTGTGTTTAAAAAACCATTCAATAAGAATAATCTAGTTTGCACTAATCCTAAATGTGGTTTGACTGGACACACAATTGATAAATGTTTTAAAATTGTTGGATATCCAGACTATATTAAGAAAAAATGGGCTTCAAGCAACTTGCAGAATAAAACTGTTAATCATAATAGTGTCTCTTCTTCTTCTACTATTGATAATTCTGTTAGTGCTAATGTTTTACCTTTTACTCAAGATCAAGTTCAGCAACTTCTTAATCTTCTGAATTCAAAACCTCCTGAGAATGTACAAGCCAATATGACAGGTACATTCTTCTGTTCTAATACAAAAACCTTTTTTAGAATGTATAAAACTGACAAGGGATGGATAATTGACTCTAGGGCAAATCAACACATGGTTACTAGTTTGGATAATATGGAAAATATTGTTGATATTTCTGATCTTAAACTTCAAATTGATCATCCTAATGGTACTACTGCATATATTAAGAAAGTAGGAAATCTAAATTTAAGTGACACTTTGACTTTACATGCTTTGACTTTACATGATGTGTTATATGTGCCAGAATATAATGTCAATCTTTTGTCAGTACATAAGCTAGCTAGAGATAGTATAGTGTTTATAGGTTTTGATGAATCTAAATGTTACATTCAGGACTTACAATTGAAGAAAACCCTAGGGACTGGTAGTCAGTATGGAGGTTTGTACTTTCTTGACTTTACTAGTCCTGGGAATTTTGTAAAATGTAATAATATTTTAGCTGGTTTTTCAAATTCACTTTGGCATAACAGACTTGGTCATCCATCTGACCAAGTCCTAAAGATTTTAAAAGGAAAAATTGATATTAGGGGCGATGGTTCTTTTTCACCTTATGATACTTGTCATTTTTCAAAACAAACAAGAAATTCTTTTCCAACTAGTACACATGTTTCTACTTTTGTTGGTGAACTTGTTCATCTTGATGTGTGGGGTCCTTATAAGGTAACAAGTAGAAAAGGGTTTAGATATTTTTTGACTATAGTTGACGACTATTCAAGGGCAGTTTGGGTTTATCTTTTAAAAGGAAAGGATGAGGTGTTTAAATACATTGAAATTATTTATTATTATCTTCTTAATCAGTTTTCAAAAAGAATCAAAACATTTAGGATTGATAATGGTTCTGAATTTATTAACTCAAATATGAATAACTTTTGTAATAAATTTGGAATTGTACATCAAACTACTATTGCTTATACCCCTTAGCAAAATGGCATAGCTGAGAGGAAACACAAACATCTTTTGAATGTGGCTAGATGTCTTTTGTTTCAGGGGGGATTCCTCTCAACCTATGGACTGAATGTGTGCTTACTGCAACTTACTTAATTAATAGGTTACCTTCTTCTGTTCTTAAGGGTAAATCTCCTTATGAGTTGGTGTTTGGTAAGTCTCCTAATCTTGACCATCTTAGATGCTTTGGATGCCTCTGCTTTGCTACTACTTTGAATAATAATGACAAGTTTTCAAAAAGAAGTGATAAGTGTGTATTTGTTGGTTACTCTAATATTAAAAAAGGTTACAAAGTCTTTAGTTTAGAAAGTAAAACTTTATATTTTTCAAGAGATATAAAATTTTATGAAAACATTTTCCCTTTTAAAATGAATAAAGATTCTAAAAATGAAACTGTTTTTTTAAGTTCTCAGCCTACAAATAATGATCTTATTACTTTTTTTGATTCTCCTTATTCTTTTAAAACCAACAAATGCACTACCCAATGATGATGCAAAGGCTATATCACAATCTGCAGACCCATCTTCATCTAGTGACAATGAGGAGAATGCCAATGATACAAGTTCACTTGGTGATTTCCATGTCAATGATGAAGATGTTGGCATGGCAGGTAATGATGAAAATATTGCACAAGTTGCAATTCCTTAAGGTAATAATCAAAATGATTTAAACAATAATTTAACAAGGTCCGATAGAAGAGCAGGCATGCATCCTAAATTTGGTGATTATGTTTTAAATGGGAAGGTTAAATATGGTATTGAAAGACATGTCAATTACTCTCAGTAAAGATAATTTCTGTTTCTCCACAAGTATTAATAAAATAAGTGAACCAAAGACTTATCATGAAGCTTGCACCAATTATCAATGGATTGCAGCCATGAATGAGGAAATGGATGCACTTAGTAGGACTGATACTTGGGATATCACTGAGTTGCCACTTGGCAGAGAACCAATAGGCTGCAAGTGGGTTTATAAAGTTAAATATAAATCTACTGGTGAGCTTGAAAGGTTTAAAGCTAGGTTGGTAGCTAAAGGATATAATCAAAGAGAGGGTATAGATTATGAGGAGACATTTTCTCCGGTGGTTAAGATTGTACCTGTTAGGATTTTAATTAATATTGCTCTTTCAAATGACTGGCCTCTTTTTCAATTAGATGTTAATAATGCTTTTCTATATGGTAATCTTAAAGAAGAAGTCTATATGACTTTACCTCCTGGATTTTTTTCTGGAAATGATCACAGAGTGTGTAAATTGAAAAAATCATTGTATGGGGCTTAAACAAGCCCCAAGACAATGGAATGAAAAACTTTGTTCTGTTTTAATTCAAAATGGGTTTAAGCAAAGTAAAAGCGACTATTCTTTGTTTATTAAAACTAAGAATAATGTATTCATTCTTTTATTAGTTTATGTTGATGATATAGTTTTAACAGGAAACAATATTTCTGAAATAAACAAAGTGAAAGATTTTTTAAAAACTAAGTTTCTTATTAAGGATCTTGGTGAACTTAAATACTTTTTAGGCATTGAGGTGTTAAAGACTGAGAAAGGCATTTGTCTTTCACAAAGAAAATATGCTCTTGAATTGCTTGCAGAATATGGAATGCTTGCTTGTAAACCTTCTAAGACTCCTATGGAATCTAAACTGGTAATTTCTGATCTTCCTTTGAATGATGATGATAAACCTGTTGAGAATATAACAGATTACCAGAAGCTGCTTGGAAAGCTCATATATCTGACCCATACCAGGCCTGATATATCCTATGCAGTGCAAAGTCTGAGTCAGTTTATGCATTCTCCTTATAATTCTCATTTAAAACTTGCTTTTAGATTGCTAAGGTATATTAAAGGTAGTCCAGGAACTGGTGTACATATTTCTAAAAGTCCGCATATGAATATAACTGGTTACACTGACTCGGATTGGGCTAAATGCAAGTCTACAATGAGAAGTGTAACTGGTTATGTAGTGTATATAGGGGATTCACTTGTTTCCTGGAAGAGTAAAAAGCAGTCTGTTGTATCTAGATCATCTGCTGAAGCAGAGTATAGGGCTCTTGCTTCTTTAACTTGTGAAATTATGTGGATTTCTAATTTACTTTCAGAATTAAGAATTCATGTTAAGAAACCTATCTCTTTGTATTGTGATAATAAGGCTGCAATACAGATTAGTTCAAATCCTGTTTTTCATGAAAGGACAAAACATTTTGAGTTAGATTTACACTTCATTAGGGAAAAGATTTTGAATGAATTGATTAAGCCAATTAAAATTGATTCAACAGATCAGACTGCTGATATCTTAACAAAAGGTTTATCTTTTGATCAACATGATAAGTTGGTTAAAAAACTCAATCTCTTAGACATGTTTAAACCTTAAAACTAAGGGGGTGTATTAAAAGTAATATTATAGTTTTAGTGTTTAAACATGTATGTTTTATATTCATAAGATACTTATTGTATGATTAGATAAATACAGGGACTACTCTTGGAGTTGTGAAGTACAAAGGACTCAAGATGGAAGAAGATTAAAGACAAGGACTGAAGGTTAAGTCGGTGATATCTACAAGGGGGTGGTATGCATCTTTTTAGAAGACTAATATTTATATACACACAAAACGTGTGTATATTTGCAATTCATTCAATCATTCATATTTTTTATACATTCTCTGTATTGTTCCTCTCCAGATTAGAATTCATATAATTGATCATATATCATCTAGATATTTGATCTATTTTGTTCCTGTAATCAATCAATTCATATAATAACAATAATAATCATATCTCTATATCTTGTTCTCTTTATCATTAAGGTTTGATTTCTGTTTTATATAAATCTTCAAAATCATAATAATAAAGTTCTTAATTATCACACCCCCTATTTTTAAAAATAGTTACACAATAGTTATATACAAAATTACTAAATTACCCTTAATAAACAATCACTATCGAAAAAGTTTTTATAAAATATCATATTTGCCCTTAATGAATTAATTTACACTCTAAACATTTATTTTAATTAACACTTTAAATTCTTATCTTTTATAAATTTCCACTATCACAATTACATCAACCTACACCACTTGACTCTGCCACTACCACCAATAGTACCGTCACTGACAATACTAGACCTCCGCCACATTGCAAGGGTACAATGCTCGTCAATAATAATATTAATAATGCACCTGATCAGAGGTTTATAATTGGAAGTACTAGTACTAGGGGATCTTGTTACGACCATGAAACAAGAGAGCACATATCCAATTCTTTTAGTACTGAATTCACAGTTTTGTTATAAATTAACTAAAAGAAATACCGTATGTCATAATTCAGTTTTCCATGTGTAGTAATTTATATACTGAATTCACAGTATATGTACTTGTAAGCCAATCTATGTGCCTCATGTAGATGCCAAAAACCTGCACTTTTGTATTCTTGAAACCGGGTTAAACATGATTTGTAACGAGGTAGCAATTTGGTAGGTGGGAATGCAAATTTTTGTAAATTTATGGAGCTTTTGAAGCACAAGTACAATTGCCATTTATCTTTTTGTTATTATAATTTATCAAAAATACAGAGATCCTAATGGTTGAAGAGGAAGCATTTTCGAAAATTAAAACACGAAAAATTAGTAGTGTGTTATCATCAATTACCTAAGAAACATGGAAATTCAAAAGAAGGAAAAAAAAATCATTTACCTTAAACATCACCACCAATTTCATACCAATCCAGCAGTAGCCATAGATGACCCTACATTATTATTAATTCATTAGTATGTTGGATGATAATTAGAAAGAAAAAGAAAAGGGTTGGAGATGGAGAGCAGATGAAAGACGAGAAGACGGAAGGAGTAAAAGAGGAAGAGTCGAGAAAGTATTAGAAGATATATAAAAGAGGTAAAACAGTAATTGAACCCTCTGTAGCTAAGGATTCTTTAAATGTTATCTATAAATATAATTTAGACCTAAAATATCATTATGGGTATTCCAACCACACTTTTTGGTATCTCAATCAAAAAGTGTGGGCCCTCATGTCTATAATGGTATATATGATAGAGTAAAAAGCGGACCCCTTGTTATTAATAATCTGGTTGGGTTACCAAAATCATGGTCGGGATATCAGGCGCCGAAAATATTCTTGGATGTTTTCCATCATTACAGGATTCTATATCCCTACCAAAACACGGAAAATCTTTGATATTTTGTTTTTTTATCATTACATGACTACATCATTATCCCGCGTAATACGCGTGAAGAATATATCCAACTAATGACATTTTAATGTTTTAATATACTATGTACATGCATAAGTAAAACGTACGGAGTATCAAATATTTATATGATTATTTATGAACCAATAACTCTTTACATATATGATACTAAAAATTTAATTACATTTTTTATTTAAAAGAAAGTAAAAAGTAGATGTGTATCCTTAAGCCATTCTCGCATTAAAAGCAATCGTAGAATATTTCAACTAAGTGAAATAAAAAACAATATGCCAATTACTTTCAATGAACGCCATTAAAAATAATGCTAATATCACTACAACAAATTAGTCTAATATTCATACATATTTATTATATAACCATAGATAAATGTGACAATTAAATAGTTAGTGTAGATAAAAGTTGTGATAAATTACATATGAAAATTCACGGTTAAAATTGTGGAAATTTAAAACTCCACACTTCTTAATGTGAATAATTTTCAACACACTTTTAAATGTGAACTATTATAGTTCATCAAACCTATTTTAATACACTTAAAAGTGTGAATTTTTAATTTAATATAGTTTTACGCACTTATTGGTGTAAAAAAACTTCTATAATTTATTTATGCCAACTAATAACGTAGATAATTGTTATGTTTTTACTAATATACGCAATAAGTGTCTAGTCATATAAATACACGTAATGACCATATATCTGATAAAATGTAAGAGCCCATCTTTAAATTACAAATTCTTGTAAAAGGTTGACCAATTACTTATAAAATTACTTATTGAATTAATCTATAATCTTTTATATTTTATAAAAATTGTACATGTTCATTAATTTTTTAAGTTTTTATAAGATTCAAAGTATTTTTTTTAATCACTACTTACTAACCTATTACATCTAACCACTAAGCCGATGTTTTTTTTCAAGTGATCAAACTTATTATCTATCATAAAAACTACAATTAAAAGTCTAAAATAAAACATCAAGATCCAATTAAATCATAACTTATGAATACATTAAGATTCTTTTTTTCGGTAAAGATTTTACCCTGATTAATTCGATTTTTTTATAAACTCCCTAATAATATAATATACCACTATATATATATATAAGAAATGAGATTCAAATACCCATGGTCAAAGACCTTACTAATAAGTCCTTACACACATCAAGAATTTGACATATACTTGTACGACAATAGTATGTTATGTTTTTTTATATGTATGTCAAAATCTAATATCAGATAAATAAATAAAAAGTCTTAAGCTAACTATCTCAAAAAAATATATAATAGTATTCAAATTGCTTGAAGAAAAAATTCCGAAACGTACTCAAACTATTGGTAACAACGAAAAGTTAACGTTTCATTAAGATAAATATATATGTGGATAATATATATGATATTATTAAAAATTATGCACCTTATGCATCATTATGTAGATAAGATAATAATTTTTTTTAAATATAGCAAGAAAAATTAATCACATTTAAGCACCCAAAGAAAAATTAAATAATAAATAACTATCTAAGTTTTCTTAAGTTATACGGAGTATTCAATTTTCTTTTATTGTTTTTATTATTTTTAAACAGCTATACGGAGTATTCAATTAATCGAAAAAGAAAGAATTTTATATAACTTAATGTAAATGTAAATGACTTATATGGTATGCAATAATTTAGTATTTAATTAGTAAAGAGAATAAATTTAAAAAAGGATTCATATGGATCCTTTAAAAATGATGAAAAACAAAGGACTAATCTCAGCCCTTGGATCAACCATCATCAAAATCTCATCAAACATGATTGGTTACTCCGGTGAATTACTCCGGCGATTGTGCAATCATATTTGATTGGTCTAGCCAATCAAGCTTGATTGGTTACTCCGGCGACATTGTCCAATCATGTTTGATTGGTCAAGCCAATCAAGCTTGATTGGTTACTCCGGCGAATTACTCCAGCGACATTGTCCAATCATATTTGATTGGTCAAGCCAATCAAGCTTGATTGGTTACTCCGGCGGCGATCCAAGAGATGGTGGATTCTGATTTTCTGGCGACACTGATTTTTCCGGCGAGCTCAAAAACAGTGTTTATTGGATAAGGTTTGTGCGGAATGTGTTTTTGAGTGTTTTGGTACAAGTTTCATGCATTAATTCGAAGAAGCAACACAGCTATAGTGTTTTTAATTTTTCCGGTGAGTTTTTCAAGTTTTCCGGCGAGTATAGATCGGATTAATTTCCGGTCAGGGTTTGTTCGCGGTGTGATTGTGAGTGTTTTGGTAGAAGTGTGATGTTCTAATTCGAAGGAACGAAGGATATATCGGCGTTTGAAGTTTTCCGGCGAAGTTTGTTGCTTTTTCCGACGGTTGTATCGCCGGAGAAGAAGGAGGAGGAGTTGGTCGCTGTCGCCGGTCAGAGATAAAGGTGGAGATGGCGGTGGTTCAAGATCCCGTCGCCGGAAAAGCAGGGAGAGAGAGAGGCAGATTGTGTGTGTGTGTGTTGGGGGGAAGGAGACGACAGGGAAGGGGAGGGATATCAAGGGTTGGGATTTATTTTTGAGGGGATAATCCAATGGCCAAAATTTGTCCTCTAGTTTCCAAAGAAAATTTAAGACTCAAATGAACAAAGTTCATGTGATGTAAGCTAACAATCCAAGAGTTATAATTTAATTTTGATTCTCATTTAAGGGTTATAGTTTTTTTAAAAATGAATTTAGGGAGTTGTTTTATAATTATTGGGAGATTCAATATCCAAACCAAATTAGCACGTTAGTACTAGTTTATCCTTTTTACCCGAAAATTGCCACGTTACTCAAAAAGTACTCATATCTTGATGTTTTGTTTCTTCATCGTTACATACATGATCCCAAGTAGTCTTATATATATGTACGTTACATGTTAGGAACTTGTTTTGTCCTGGTTCCTAAATGGTTAGTGGCTTAAATCTTCAATATACATATCCCAGTTAGTATATCCTTGCTAACTTGTTAGAGGTAAATTATGTGGATAGGCAGCACCGAATTACTGCTCTCACATTTCGGGAATTACACTACAAGAAAAATATGAATTTACACTACAAGAAAAATATTGATTAGTGACGACTTTGCTCAGTGACGACTAAAATTTGGTCACTTATAACCTCATTTAGTTACCATTAAAAAAAAGTGGTCACTAAATTTGGCCACTAAACAAAATTAGTGGCCAAAAATTAATATTTTTTCGTCTCTAAACAAAATTAGTCACGGACATTTAGTGACGAAAAGTGACAAAAAGTGACCACTCAAAATTTGGTCACTAATTTATCATAATGACCAAATTTTCGTCACTAATTTTGTTTAGTGACCAAATTTTGGTCATTATGATAAATTAGTTACCAAATTTTAAGTCGTCACTTTTCGTCACTAAAGGTTCGTGACTAATTTTGTTTAGAGACGAAAAAAGGTTATTTTTTGGCCACTAATTTTGTTTATAGGCCAAATTTAGTGATCACTTTTTCTTAATGGTAACTAAATTAGGATATTAGTGACCAAATTTTAGTCGTCACTAAGTAAAGTCGTCACTAATCAACATTTTTCTTGTAGTGTTAGCATATACATTTTGATAAATTTCAGGATAAAAATGGATTTTTCTTTTCTTCACTAATTTATTGCAGTACCGAATATTTTCCTCAAACTATAAGGTTTAAATTGTTGGCCTTAAAATGGCTAAGACAGTCTCCAACAGTCAAAGTGATACCGACATTAAGAGTGTTTTGCACCGGACTTAGGCGTGAACACGGTTGCATGGTTTGCACGAACGACAAGGTAAGGGCTTCGTCGTGGTTAACTTAATGTGGTTAATGGGATTCTTTTCTTTCGAATTCTAATGGATATAATCGGGTTTAAAATTAGGTTTCAATGTAAAATGTTAGAAGTAAATTAAAATGGTTAATGCGAAATTTGATATGACAGTTTTATTAAAAGTGAGTTACGTGGATAAGTGAATCGTATGGTAAGAAATGATTTAATAAGATTAGCTCTAGATCATTGACATACTATCATCTTTTATTGGAATTTTCAACATGCATGTTACAATTATTTTTAAATTGACTTTATGAAATGAGACTTATCAGAGTAGATCCCAAGAAGCTTTCAAATGTTGATCTTTCAAGATAAACTAGTTTTAGTCTGTCTAATAGTCAACTTAGATACCAAGTCCATTATGTGTTTTATTTCTCTATTTCCACTTTCTCATGCATGCTTCACATCTTTCACACTATTAAACCACACATATGGGCAACTTTTGTCAACACGAAGCAAAAGAAACATATGGTATATGCAACCATCATTATTACATCATGAATTACTATCCAGAAAAGCACTAGAAATGTGCATAAATATGATGCGCGAGGATTCTTTCAGACGCTTCAACTTGACTAGTGAAATCATAATTTTCAAAAAAAATTAAAGAAATCATGACTTTTGAATTAAGACTGAAAGATTAAAATTCAAAGATTAAAATATTAAATCTTGATATTTAATTTTAATACATACAAATTAAGGTCGAGATTTTTTTAATATGACCCCTTAACTTATTTCTAACTTGAGAGACCTCCCCCTCATTTGATTACAAATTTACGTACCTTTGGTTTTTTACTATTCCCTCCGTCTTATTTTAGTTGTCATGTTGAATAATTTTGACCGTAAATAACTTTGTTTGTACTATATGTTAGTTGATGAAACTTATATCGACGGAAAGGACATTAAAAACTTAATCCATTCATATATTTTATATCAAGTGTTACATGACGCAAACAAAGTTATTTACGGTCAAAATTGGTCAACATGACAACTAAAATGAGACAGAGGGAGTAATATTCAAACTCAACGTTGGATATATGTTAAGACAACTAATTATTGGATGGTGGAGGGCATGTTCCAATTCAAAGGTTGATAAAAAACAGTTTACGATAATCTTTCGGATTTGCATTACACTATATTGTTTAGCCCTTTGCTTAGATTCATTTGAGTTGTCAAATTTTCCTTATAGCTAGGTTCGAAGTACTAATATTATTGTTTAAGTTGACTTTCAGAGGGTTTTAAAAATTATTAAAAACGTTAATAAATATCAACAAGCGGACTTGTGAAAAATTGAAAATATGCACTTTTAATTTTGACGACATTTCATGGTCAACTAATTTGACAAAGTCAGCTTAAAACCAAGTCAAACCATACAACACAGTTTGTTCGACATCCATTATGTCCCCATGCTTTTCACACACACTATATAACTAACACCACAATTCCACAAACTAAACCACACAAACCAATCATCATGAAAACTTTCTCAGGAATCATCATCACCGTACTACTTTTCATATGTATCCTTACCGCCTCCGCACAAAACTGTGGCTGCAGCCCAGACTTGTGTTGCAGCCGCTTCGGTTTTTGTGGCAGCGATGAGGCATATTGTGGCACTGGATGCCAACAAGGGCCATGCTTTGGTCCACCTCCGACAAATGATGTATCTGTCCCTAGTATTGTCACAGATGCATTCTTTAATGGAATTGTGGACCAATCAGATGCGGGTTGTGAAGGGAAAGGGTTTTATTCTCGTGCCGCGTTCCTTGAAGCCATAGAAAATTATCCTCAGTTTGGTAGAGTTGGTTCGGAAGATGATTCAAGACGCGAGATTGCAGCTTTCTTTGCACATGTGACACATGAAACTGGACGTAAGTTTATCGATCACCTTTGCTTCTAGTAGAAATAATTACAGTATCACCATATATTACTAACCAATAACTAAAAACTTTTACGAAATTTAATTATATTAGGTATAGTAGTATGTTTTCTCGGAGTTTCCTTTGTATAATCTAGTCAATCTTTTGAAAAATTGTGGCACGAAATTGTAAGATATATACATCGATATTTCATCCACGTCCACACACATACTAAAAGATATTGACCTACAGAATGTGCGGTTAAAAACTTAGAATATATGTAAGGCTATCCGGAGTGGGGCATAATCCCCCCAAATTTCGCCCATAACTCGCCTGGAACACCATCCCTCCTCGCCATTTACGCCCCCGAACACATCCAGGCGGAATATTTCTCTCGCCCAAAACTCTCCTTCCAAATCTCCATGTCGCACAATCTTGCCCAAATCTCGCCCCCTAAACCACTTCCTCCTTTTTCCTACCAAAATTTTTTTGCCACATGGCGGATATCCCGCCCTCTTCATCTCTCCCCACTCCGTTTAGCCTAACATTCTAACAATGTCGTTACTTTTGTGTTTTTAGTTAATGGCTTGTTTTGGTAATTATTTTTTTGGTCACCAGTTATGTAGAAAAGAATTTTGAGCTATATTTCAATGTGTATATGCATTATATATATCATAGTCGGTAGTACATTTACAAAATTTTAAGTTATCTAATTCAAATATTAGTAGATGTTGTAAAAGGATCCATTAATTAATCATCTTTAATTAAGTTTGTGTGGTTTATTGAGCAGATTTTTGCTTCATTGAAGAAATAAACGGTCCTTCAAGAGACTACTGCGACGAAAACAATACTCAATATCCATGTAACCCTAACAAAGGTTACTACGGGAGAGGTCCAATCCAACTATCATGGAACTACAACTATGGACCAGCTGGGCAGAGTATCGGGTTCGACGGATTAAACAACCCCGAGACTGTGGCCACGGATCCAGTCATTTCCTTTCGAACCGCCTTGTGGTTTTGGATGAATAATGTTCAGTCACTCATAGTTTCAGGCCAAGGATTTGGATCCACCATTCGGGCTATTAATGGAATATTGGAGTGCGATGGTGGGAATCCGGACACTGTAACTTCTCGTGTCCGATACTACACCCAATACTGTGATCAACTCGGTGTTGCACCTGGTGATAACCTTCGGTGTTAGACTATACATATACATAAAATAACAGTGTATTTCTCGTCATAGATTGACACTTAAAATGAACTTCAGTTATCTGAACTTGGTACGACATATGTGTATTCGAATTCATTATTTAATGTTATAACCAATTGTTATCCTAGCATATATTCCCAGTATTTTGTGGATGTTGAATCAGCTAACATCTATAATACTCGTAATCTATAAGACTCGTAATACTTGTAATAAAATGAACTTCAGTTATCTGAACTTGGTATGACATATGTGTATTCGAATTCATTATTTAATGTTATAACCAATTGTTATCCTAGCATATATTCCCAGTATTTTGTGGATGTTGAATCAGCTAACATCTATAATACTCGTAATACTTGTAATAAAATGAACTTCAGTTATCTGAACTTGGTACGACATATGTGTATTCGAATTCATTATTTAATGTTATAACCACTTGTTATCCTAGCATATATTCCCAGTATTTTGTGGATGTTGAATCAGCTAACATCTATAATACTCGTAATACTTGTAATAAAGTTATAATACTCGTAATACTTGTAATAAAATTATTAGTATCCGTAGGATTTTGATCATTTGAAAACTAAATTTTTCGTGAAAACTAGAAAACTGTCAAAACACATTGTGTTTTGAATTTAACACAATGTGTTTTTAATATGTTTTTCGAAAACACATTATGTTAAGTTCATATCACAGTGTGTTTGAACAATTTTTTGATTTACAATTCCATAAAAAACACACCGTGATTTAAAACTTAACACAACGTATTTTAGATTATACAATAAAAACAAATTGTGTTTTATAAAAACACAATTAAAACACATCGTGTTAAATTCAGATCACAATGTGTTTTGACAGTTTTCTAGTTTTCACAAAAAATTTAGTTTTCAAATGAACATTTCACCCGTATTATATACCAATAAATTTGAGAAGATATATTTTAAACTATAAGGCTATTTCAACATCTTCCTTTCAACATGATTATATAATGTTAATCGCCAGTATGATAGGTACAGGAGCACACTCGTGTCATACCTGGAAAGAAGAAGCCTAAATCAAATTTCGTCGAAGTGCGGACTTTTTTGCACATTTACAGGAGCTTTGATCGAATGTGGATGCTTCTTATATTAGTGTTTCAGGTCTATAGTTACATCATATAGTTTTCTATGAATCTCTCCCTTTCTAAGATCAGTCTCACATAATTTTTGTTCTCCTTTTTAGGCTATGGTAATCATTGCATGGCACGGAGATGAATCTATATTTGGAATGTTTGATGACGATGTCTTTGAAAGTATTTTGAGCATATTCATTACTTCAGCTGTCCTTAATTTTTTCCAAGGTAAGTTTTTCTGCTGTTTAGAAGATTGTATGACACTCAAAAAAAGGAAGAGATTATGGGCGATTTTTAATCCGTTTGACTGATTTGACCAGCTCCCCTTTTAGCTGAATTTTAATTTTTTTCCACTCACTCATTCAGAAGTGAATGGGTCAAATTTGATACATCTACATTTTCCAATGGCAACTCTGTTTTTGGGTGCCTAAGATTTGTGTTTTTCTTGCTCATTTTGTTCTGCAGCTTCTTTAGATGTAATCCTTAGCTTCAATGCTTGGAGGAGCTTGGAACGTACTCAGATACTTCGCTATGTCCTTAAAAGTTTAATTTATAAAAGACATATAAGGCAACATTCACATGCTTGGCTATTTCAACTTAACCATATATACAACTATATCACTAACATTTTTAACCCATAATCATTGAACTTTTTTTCTTTTAAAACTTTATTAATGGTGTTTAATTTTCTATATTTCCACTTTCTCATCATCCTTCACATCTTTGACACTATTAAACCATATATATGGGCAACTTTTGTCAACACGAAGCAATAAAAGAAATATATGGGATGCAACCATCATTATTACGTGAGAAATTACTATCCAGAAAAGCACTAGAAATATAATATGCATACATTTGATTATTACAAATCTACGTACCTTTGGTATTTTACTAATATGCAAACTCAGATTATATGTAGTGAGAAGCCGATAATTATACGTATTGAGAAGCCCCTGTTAAGACAACTAAATAACTACCTTCATTATTGGATGGTGCAGGCCGGAGGGCATGTTTCAATTCGAAAGTTGCTAAGCTAGAACCGTTTATGATAATGTGGATGTTCTATTATTCTATATATACATATTATGGGGATGTGTATATATATAGTGAAAAGTTATTTTGAGAAACTTTTTTTTTTGCGAGAATCTTTGAGAACTTTTCAAATCTAGCCCAACCGATTATTATTCTTTACATAAAAATTGTTTTTTGATTGTGTTCTGAATAACTTATGTGTAATTTTGAAGTTTATAATTGTGTGGAGGCATGGATTATCATCTGTTATACAATTATGTGGAGATTTGGATTCTTGATCACATATGTACGTATATTGCTATATATATATATAGGGGTGAGTTATTTTGAGAACTTCTAAAAAAAAAACTCAAGAACCATTCTGGACCACACATTTTTTTCCTTTTTCTCTCTCTTCAATTAAATAATAAAAGTCACTCAAATCATTCAAAATGTTCTAACTCACAAACCGTAAATCGTTAGACGAAACAAAAAGCATGGGTAGTCTTAAAATTTCGTCCTCTTTCATTAGAGATCCAATTCGATATACTTTTGACGACTTTTTAATTTTCGTTTTCTTTTTGGTAATTACACATAACTTACACATGTATAGGTTAAACTTACATATGTGTAGGTTGAACAAAAATTATGATTCGGAACGGGCTTCGCCCTTAAGGATATTCATAAACCAAAGCTAGTGGGGGTGATAGGTCATAGAGGGTGATAAGTCATAGGGTGATAGGTCATAGAGGGTGATAGGTCATAGGGGGTGACCAGTGAGGTGTGATCTACCTAACGGGCTCCGCCCTTAGCCGCTATTCCTTCGTCATGGACTGACGGGCTCCCTCCTTGGCTACCATGGCTCTGCCATGGATTGACAGGCTCCGCCCTTGGCCTTCATTGTTTTGTACATATGTTCATTTACTAATTTACATATGAAAACAATGATCTTACACATGTGTAGGATGAACGCGATAGGAAAAAAAAACAAAAATTAAAAAGTCGTCAAAATCATATCGAATTGGATCTCTAATGAGATGACGAAATTTTAAGATTACCCATGCTTTTTGTTTCGTCTAACGATTTACGGTTTGTAAGATAAAGCATTTTAAATGATTTGAGTGAATTTTCTTATTTAATGGAAGAGAGATAAAATATAAGTAAATGAGTAGTCCAGAATTGTTCTCGTGTTCTTTTTTATTTGTGAGTTCTCAAATAAACCTTCCTTTATATATATATATATATATTATAGGGATGGTTATATAAGTCTGTTAGGTACCTAAGCTTAAATGTGAAAAACTCACATACTAATTTTTTAACTTCATAAAATTCATGAAGACCAAACATGTATTCATTAAACAAAAATTATTATAAAATAATATTTTGAGATATTTCACACCTAAACTTAGATGTCGAATAACTTTATATTTACTTTGTCTTATATTATTTATTTTATTATCACAACATCATATCAAATTTAATTTTAAAAAAAAAAAACAAACATTTAAATCAAAACTCTTCCACAGAAGAGATTTAGTATTTTATTTTATGTAATCTTTCAGATTTGCATTACGCTGTATTGTTTAGCCTTGTGTTTAAGTTTTTCTTACAGGTTCGAATTACCAATATTGTTTAAGTTGACTTTCAGAGGGTTTTAATAAAATATTTAAATAGTTAATAAATGTCAACAAGCGGACTTGTGAAAATTTGAAAATAAGCACTTTTAATTTTGACGACATTTCATGGTCAACTAGTTTGACAAAGTCAGCTTAAAACCAAGTCAAACCATACAACACTGTTTATTCGACATCCATTATGTCCCCACGCTTTTCACACACACTATATAACTAACACCACAATTCCACAAACTAAACCACACAAACCAATCATCATGAAAACTTTCTCAGGAATCATCATCACCGTACTACTTTTCATATGCATCCTCACCGCCTCCGCACAAAACTGTGGCTGCAGCCCAGACTTGTGTTGCAGCCGCTTCGGTTTTTGTGGCAGCGATGAGGCATATTGTGGCACTGGATGCCAACAAGGGCCATGCTTTGGTCCACCTCCGACAAATGATGTATCTGTCCCTAGTATTGTCACAGATGCATTCTTTAATGGAATTGTGGACCAATCAGATGCGGGTTGTGAAGGGAAAGGGTTTTATTCTCGTGCCGCGTTCCTTGAAGCCATAGAAAATTATCCTCAGTTTGGTAGAGTTGGTTCGGAAGATGATTCAAGACGCGAGATTGCAGCTTTCTTTGCACATGTGACACATGAAACTGGACGTAAGTTTATCGATCAGTTTCTATTTTGGTAGACTAATTACATTATTAACCAATATAACTAAAACATGTGTTGATGTTGTAAAAGGATCCATTAATTACTCATCTTTAATTAAGTTTGTGTGGTTTATTGAGCAGATTTTTGCTACATCGAAGAAATAAATGGTCCTTCAAGAGACTACTGCGATGAAAACAATACTCAATATCCATGTAACCCTAACAAAGGTTACTACGGGAGAGGTCCAATCCAACTATCATGGAACTACAACTATGGACCAGCTGGGCAGAGTATCGGGTTTGACGGATTAAACAATCCCGAGACTGTGGCCACAGATCCAGTAATTTCCTTTCGAACCGCCTTGTGGTTTTGGATGAATAATGTTCAATCACTCATAGTTTCAGGCCAAGGATTTGGATCCACCATTCGGGCTATTAATGGAATGGAGTGTGATGGTGGAAATTCTGATACCGTAACTTCTCGTGTCCGGTACTACACCCAATACTGTGATCAACTCGGTGTTGCACCTGGTGATAACCTTCGGTGTTAGACTATATATACGTGAAATAACTGTGTATTGATTTGACATTGAAAATGAACTCCAATTATCTGAACTTGGTACAACGTATGCGTATTAGAATTCATTAATTGATGTTACACTTTTTGTTATCCTAGCATATATTCCCGGTATTTTGTAGATGTTAAATCAGTTAACATCTATTAAAATACTTGTAGAATTATGTGAAATCCCATAAAAAGTTTTTAGCAAGAACGGTCAACAACTACAGCAAATTCAAGGGATTAAATTAAAAAAATCAAGCAAATAACAGATTAAAATAAATACAAATCAAGTAAATAACTCACCAACCGTCAAGCGGGGTTCTATTCCCCCGTGGAGGATCACCATGTCCATCACCATCATGTCTGCTAAGATCCACGTCTATCATCTAAAAATTAAAATGCAACAATACAAACTAGTGTCATCAAGATCTATAAAAACACAACCTAATAAAAATATTACCAACTTAAAAGTAAAACACAACTCGATATATATATATATATATATATTGATTTGAATTAATGTCTTATTACTTATTACAAATCATGATTGATATTCAATTGGATTCGTCACTAGAATAATTGTATGTAGCCTTATCACGACAGGCAACATAAACAGCTTCATTGTTGAGTTCCATTTCGGATGTATCACTATTAGGATCATCGCGCGGGTTACGGTTGATTTCTTTGTGTGTTTTAATTTTGAAATAAGGGTTTTGTTTACCAAATAAATATGGCGGGTGTTTTGAGTGTTTTCATCGGAGAAATCGATATAGCAATAATAAAAAAAAATAAATTCTACAGCAAGAACATTGTCTTTGCATAATGTTTATGATATATTTTTTGTTTTTTTAATATTGAGTAGTTATTAATACTCTTTTATAATCTTAATCTTAATATATACTATAAGACAATTAAATATCTTATAAAACAGTTAAAGTAATGACTTATTAACCAATCAATTCGCTCAATTTTATCAAATTGACTTTCGCTTATCTCATCATTTAATTTAGTTATAATTAAAAAATCCTACTAACCATTATCCAAATGTATTACTCCGTATTATATTAGTATTTGTAGAAAAAGTTTCATTAATTTGCAATTTTTTTTTGTTTTTCATTATTAATTTATACTTTTTAGCATTGAATACTTAATTTATATTTATTTTAACCATCAACTTGAGAGAATTTTAAAAAAAAATCTCATTTAATTAATTAAAAAAATTTCAACATATGAAATATTATCTACAATTTTTTTTTCAAAAGATAAAATAAATATATGTGTTCAATGTTCAAGAAGTATATTCTTTTAAATTTGTTTTTACTTACATTTTTTTACAGTTAAACATTTATCTTAGCTTTAAAATATTATAGACAATCCGCGTAATCACATCTCTCGATTTTCTCAAATTTTCAAGTTTGACTTTTCTTGACTTTTTAGTATATAAATATAATAAACTTTGTTATATATTTAAACTTTATTAACAAAATTTTCTCCCTTTTATGTATTAGTTTTGCGTATTAATGTTTAAAGTTATAATTGTCACTCAAATCAAGAGTCCTAATTGTTATCAAAGAATATAAAAACAATCATAATTGTTATCTAATTATCATAGAACATGTGATTGAAAATAAACTTTTTCGTGTTATGAACCCGCATCATAATTAAAAACATATAGCTAAATGTCAAGTACGGCATTATAAGTATGTTTATATTTTAATTCTTAGTTATAATTCATAATAATATCACATTATGAGTAGAACTGGTTTCAATAATTGTACAATAGATGAATTATTGTAGTATGTGTCTGGTGTAACGATTACTGCAAACAATTTCATTAACATCTCTCAGCTAATAATGACAGTGACGAACCTATGATTATTATACAACAACTTGCAAAATATAACACTTGGAATCGTCTATCTTCAAAATTATAAACTTTTATGACTTAAATGTATGAAGATTTAATATTGATAATATTGTAAGCTCCGTGTCCAGCCTAAAATCTAGTTTTAACTATATAATTTGTTAGGTCCAGATTTACTGGACTCACTCCAGACATAACTACTGGAGCCTTCTGAAGATTTGTCCAGAAATTATGTGAAGACCAGTGAACAACTTACTTGTATAGAAATCTGGATTCCACCAGATTTGTTCACTGGACTTTACTCCAGTCAAGATCTTTCCACTGAAGAACATTCTCATTGAAGTCGAAGACTGAAGTCTGAAGAAAGAAGTCTGACAAATAGCGGAGCTCACTGGAAGACTTACCAGATCTCCTAACTGGAGTGCTTATCAGTGTTCTAGACCTTACAAGTCTGAATACTGATTACGAGGAATTGACTTTATGCTTTTACAATCCATTTATCTTTTGTTAAAAACCTTACACGCATGTAAAGGTGGTTGGTTAATTAGAAGACAAGTCACTATCATGTGACTTTATTCTTGTACTTTAATTAATGCTTTTAAGGAATTAATGTAATTTCCTTAAATGCATGTAACCATATTTGTACGGCAAAAAGAATATTATATTTATTCTTTTTGCCTATAAATACCAAGTCACTTCCTCGTCCAAATTATATACTTTTGCAATTTGGTGTCTTTGCTCAAATACTCTCGATCTAAACAGTCATACTTCACAACTTTAAGTATTTCGATCAAAGAGTTTATTTAGCAAAGATTAGATCACTTGTATTTCATAGGTTGTTTAGATACTTACTTTGTAATATCTTGTTCCGCAACAACCTTGTATTTTATTTAACATCAATAAATAAAATACACTTGAAAATTACATTGTGTCTCACCATTTACTTATTTGCTTATCTTTATATTGCTTAAGTACGTATTACGTTATATATATATTCTTGCATTTATATTAATCGTAATACTAGTCCAATCTAGTGCTTACTTGACATTTAATACTAGTCATCTCTAGTGATTACTTGAGTTGTTATTCTACACTTGTGGGTTAAACCATCGAGTGAGGGACTTCACAATTGGTATCAGAGCAGAAGGCTAACATACTTGCCTAGATCTGCATTCTCTCGAATGCCAACCTAGAGAATACACAAGGAAACCCTTTAAATGTTGGACCTCCACCCATAAATGAATTTGAACAAACCAATGACCAGGCTAACAATAATCCACCACCACCACCTCCTATTCCTGCTTCTCCACACGTGCATGTGCATTACTCGAATACTCCTGTTCCCAAATTTAGTGGGAATGGTGATGAATTTGGCACGTGGAAGGCTAGGATGTTATTACATGTTACTGGTATTGAAAGGAACATGCTTAAATTTTTAAATGAAGGACCCTATATTCCTAGAAGTCCTCTCAATCCACTTCTTGATCCAACTGGAGCAAGATCTGGGAGGGAAAAGAGAGAGGAACATTGGTCTGAAGAGGAAAGGAGACTTGTCAATATTGACACTACTTTAAAAGTCATGATCCTTGGGGCCGTTCCTGAAGCTCTAATTCCTACACTAGTGCTTTATCCCAGTGCCAAAAGCATGTGGGATGAACTAGTGAACCAGTATAAAGGTGGTGATGATACTATTGTTACCAAAAAAGTGGCTTTAAATAAGAAGTACGAGTCATTTTTTGCCCTACCCAATGAATCATTAACTGGTACCTACACCAGATTTATGTCTATCATAAACCAGTTAAGAGGGCTTGGGGTAGAGAAGGACAAGGACATACTTCTTGAAAAATTTTGTGATATTCTTCCTTTAAAATGGTCTCATATGATCGTGGTCTTGAGACAAGGTAAAACCTTGCATTCCCATACTCTGTCATCTTTGTACGGAGCCTTCAGATTCACTAAAGAGAATCAAGCCCAGAGAATTGAGGCAGAAAAAGATGCTATTAATCATGCTTCCAGTAGTTCCCCTGTGGTTAGTAATACTGAACCACCCCGTGTAGCATTAATGTCTTCCGAGAATGTATTTTCTATGAAGAAGATGATGTCTGAATTAATGGATTCTGGAGTCATGAATAATATCTCTCCAGATTATGATGAAACTGATAGTGATGATCTCATGGCTATGATGGCTAAAACGTTTAACCGTTTCAAAGCCAGAGCTAACAGACCCACTGGACACACTGCACCCAGTTCTTCCACTGATAAGACCAATTTGACATGCTTTAAGTGTGGCAGAAAAGGTCATTTCATGAAAGAGTGCAAGTCAAATCAGTTTGTTTCACAATCTGGTCCATCAACTCTTATAACAAGCCTGATGATAGCTATAGATTAAAATACAAAAAGCTTAAGGCTCAAATTGCTTTCATGTCTGCAGAAAAGGATAATAATAAATGCATGGTGGCAAAAGAATAATGGGTTCCCTCTGATGACTCATCAGTCGATGATGAAGAGGAAAGAAATTGTTGTTATATGGCTCTAGCTGATGAAGAGCATCTGGTGAAAGAAGATGTCACATCTGGAAGATGGGTGGACATTGTCATTAAAAAGGTAATAGATTATGACAAAGAAACTGATCCTGAGTTAAAATTGGACATTGGTGAAGCTTTAAACTCTGATTTAATGTTTGTGGAAACTGTTCGTTCAGAAATGTCAAATAATTTTGAAACAGATTTTTCTGAAATGACAAACTTACAATCTAAGTTAAAAGAATTGCAAGATATTGAACTAGCTTTCAAAGCACAAGTTTTGGTTACTGAACAATTGGTTCAAGAAAAGGAGGAACTGGAAAATCTTTTATCAAAAGAAAAACTTGTTATCCAGTCATGGCTTGAGACTAAGAAACCATATGATGCTGTACGTAAGCAGTACCCCTCCCAAAAACGTGCATATCTGGGGGTAATGTGAATGCTGCTGCATTAATACCTGTTGTTGACCGACTGCCTGAAGTGTTAAAACCTAGCACTATCTATGATGAACCAATACCACCCAAAACTTGTATTATTCCTCTTGTTCAATTGTATGAGGTTAAGACTGGAGCTCCACAGATGAATGCTACAGTCAAGAAGGTTAAGCAGAATAAATCTTTGCCTCAATCATCTTCTAAAGAACCATAGGTTCAGAAAAAGAAGAATGTTGTTCCTCCACCTAAGCCAAAAGTACAGTCAACTGGAAAGGCTATGGTGTCATCTGAAGAAAATATTTTGTTAAGGCTAGAGAGTCAGTTTTTACTACTGGCTCGTCAAGTTCAAAGTTGTAATGCAAGAATTAACAATTTTGAGAGTACTTCATCTGGCCCTAAACAAAATACAAAACCTTTTTCCAAGAAAGAAAAATCGAGCACACCTATTGATAAGCAAAAGAAAAAGGTTTCAAAACTGTCAGCTCTAGTGGTGTTTACTGAGAAACCCACTATTTTTGAAAGTGAAATCAACCAGATACCTGCTGGGATCCATCCTTGTGGATCCAGAGAACCCATCAGTCGATGGGTTCGCAAACCTTTAAACTAATAATCTGGTGGATGTGCAGGGCGATCGAAAGAAATATATATAGTATCTTGACAGCACTGCTGGCAGGACAATGACCGGATGTAAGACCCTGCTGGAGGAGTTCGAAGTTTCAGACGGACCCTCCATTACTTTTGGAAATGATGATTCTGGAAAGACTGAGGGATATGGTGTTCTGAATAATGGTCAAGTCAAATTCAGACGAGTGGCTTATGTAAATGGGTTGAAGTATAATCTCATAAGTGTGAGCCAGTTGTGTGATGATGGCTACCAGGTGTTATTTAACATCTCTCAAGGCATCGTATTTAATAAGGATTGGAAGGTAGTATTGATTGCTCCCAGAAAAGGGAATGTGTACATAATGGATATGGAAAGCTCTCCTTCAGAGCAGTGTTTCTATACTAAGGCTGATGAAGACACAAACTGGCTATGCCATAAAAGGTTGTCCCATTTAAATTTCAAAAATATCAACAAGTTGTCCAGAAAACAACTTGCAGATGGGATACCTTCTGTCTCCTTCAAAAAGGAAAGGCCATGTCCAGGATGTGAGATGGGGAAGCAGAAACGCACCAGTTTCAAGACAAAACAGAATTTTAGCATATCTGAACCTCTTCATATGCTTCATATGGACCTCTTTGGTCCAGTGAATGTTCAGACTCGTGCTGGTAAGAAATATACCCTGGTAGTTGTTGATGAATACTCTAGATATTGTTGGGTAATATTTCTTAGATCAAAGAATGAAACTGCTGCTGAAATCATCGCTCTTATCAAGCAAATTGAACTCAAATACAAGCGAAAAGTGTGTCAGTTAAGAAGTGATAATGGAACAGAATTCCAGAATGCAACTCTGGGGAAATTCTGCACTGACACTGGCATCTCCTAGAATTTCTCATCAGCACATACACCAGAACAGAATGGAGTTGTAGAAAGAAAGAACAGGACGCTGATAGAAGCTGCCAGGACTATGCTTGCTGAATCTGGTCTTCCTAAAATGTACTGGGCTGAAGCAATTGCAACTGCTTGTCACACTCAAAATCGCTCAGTATATGTGAAGAGGCACAAGAAGACATCCTATGAAATATTGAGAAATAGAAAACCAAATATTGGTTATTTTCACGTTTTTGGATGTCCATTATACATCCTGAACGACTCCAGTCAGTTAGGCAAATTTGATGCTAAAGCTGATGAAGGATATTTCTTAGGATATTCAACCATTCGCAAAGCCTTCAGAGTCTACAACAAGAGACTAGAAAAGGTCCAGGAGTCAATACATGTCACATTTGATGAGTCAAATGAGACAATCAATAAAAGGCCAACCCTTAATTCCCCTTCAGAAAGTCCAATTATCTTTGGTGAATCTGACCCTATCAACTACAATAAAGATTCATCTGAAGATGCTTCCAGTCATCCTGACTTGGAACCAGTGCAATTTGCAAAACCTTCCAGTAATACTTCATTCTATCCTTCAATAAGTTTCAAACTACCCTCTGAACTTGTTATTGGATCAGATGTTCGTACTACTCCTCCAGTATCAGATTCAATTGATTTTGAGCCAGTAATCCAAGAAATGCCTTTAAATGAAGAATTTCATGATGCAAATCGTGATCTTACAGATTCTGATGAAGATGCTGAAGTTGTCTGGCAAGATCCTACTCCAGAGAATCAATTGAATTCTTGCACTGATATTGTTGTAAGAAACAATCCTGGTCAATACTCTAAGTGGACAAAAGCTCACCCAATCAAACAGATTATCGGTGACTCCAGTAGAGGGGTTCAGACCTGAAGTGCCTCTAGTGAACAATGTTTATATGTCAGCTTCTTATCACTGATGGAACCGAAGAAGATTGACGAGGCAATGAATGACCCAAGCTGGGTGATAGCTATGCAAGAAGAGCTTCACCAGTTCGAACGAAATAAAATTTGGAATCTGGTTCCTCCTCCAGTTGGCAGGAAAGAACCAATTGGAACCAGATGGGTCTTCAGGAATAAGGTTGACGAAGATGGTCATGTGATCAGAAATAAGGCCAGATTGGTGGCACAAGGTTATGTCCAGACAGACCTTGACTTTGAAGAATCATTCGCACCAGTAGCAAGGTTGGAAGCCATCAGAATGTTTTTAGCCTTTGCTGCCCATCATAACTTCAAGGTCTACCAGTGGACGTAAAAAGTGCATTTTTGAATGGAGAATTAGAAGAAGAAGTTTTTGTCAAGCAACCTCCAGGCTTCATTGATGAAAAGCATCCACATTGGGTATATCGTCTGGACAAGGCATTGTATGGCCTCAGACAAGCCCCTCGAGCCTGGTATGATACTCTGACCAAACACTTATCAGAAAATGGTTTCAAAAGAGGTGCAATTGACAATACCTTATTTATTCTTCGTGAAAGAGGTAATCTTCTGTTGGTACAAGTTTATGTTGATGATATTATTTTTGGTTCTACTGATGAATCTTTGTGCAAGAAATTTTCAAAAATCATGTCTTCAACATTTGAAATGAGTTTAATGGGTGAATTCACATTTTTTCTTGGACTCCAGATTAAACAAACCAGTGATGGTATTTTTATTAATCAAGAAAATTCGATATGAATTCTTCACCCTCAAAATCAACTCCTATTTCTGCACCTTTAACAATAGATTCAGACCCTGATGGGAAGCCAGTGAACGCCACTGTCTATAAAGGCATGATTGGTTCACTAATGTATTTAACTGCCAGTAGACCAGATATAATGTTTGCAACATGTCTTTGTGCCAGATATCAGTCTAACCCAAAAGAATCTCATCTGGCGGCTGTAAAGCGCATTTTGAAGTATCTTAAGGGTACTCCCAGTTTGGGTCTTTGGTATCCCAAAGGCTCAGGCTTAGATATAATGGGTTATTCAGATTCAGATCATGCAGGTTGTAAGATAGACAGGAAATCCACTACTGGTGGATGTCATTTCCTTGGTGGCAAACTGGTGAGCTGGACCAGTAAGAAGCAAATTTCAGTCTCTTTATCCACTGCTGAAGTAGAATATGTGTCTGCAGCCAGTTGTTGTGCTCAGATACTCTAGATGAAGCACCAGTTGCTTGATTATGGTATTAAGTATTCTAAGACTCCTATCTTTTGTGACAATACTAGTGCCATTGCTATCTCAAACAATCCAGTCATGCACCATTGATGTCAGGTATCATTTTATTCGCGATCATGTAATGAAGAATGATGTTGAAATCCACTTTATTCCCACTGATAAACAACTTGCTGACATTTTTTACAAAACCTTTGGATGAGAAAACTTTTCAAAATCTTTTCAGTGAGTTGGGAATGTTGAACCCTTAATCTGGAACCTTGTTATGAACGCCTTTGTGACACTGGCAGGGTTCTTTGATTCCAGATTTATAAATCTATACCAGTAAAACTATCGAACGCCTTTGTGA